>NW_008707846.1:449180-451277 GCF_000327385.1 Lottia gigantea | reverse complement strand
TTGACGATTTGAATAAAATTATCAGTTTAAAGATTTGTCTTTTTTTTTTTTTTTACACATTTGGGGTTTGTAACAAGCATTTTCCATCATTCCAAAACAAGAAATATTTCATCTCCAGCAATACAAGGATGGAGACTGGAGATCGATTCTGTAGCGCCCAGCTGGTATGAACTCCTCCTACTTTTAAGGGACAGATTCACAACTTTGTGGGTTGGATTTGGTTCTTAAAAATATGGAAAAAGTCTTCAGAAGTACTGGAAATGTACAGAAAATGTCTTCAATAATACCTCACACTATGTCAAAAATCATTACAAAAGTATGCAAAAAAAGTATCCGAACGTTTATACCAATAGGCCCGTGACAGCCTTAAACAAGAACTTAATTGATTAATTGAACTTAACGTAATTTCTATGAGTTAAATTCTCATTTCACCTGAACACTAGGAATTTCAGTTGCTGTTTCTATACATGTCTTTTCTATATATATCTCAGTAGTATAAGACATTTCAATATTGTCGCAAGGGGATTCCCCATTTCATTTCATTCCATGGGGAAAGTGCGACCATATTGAAAGGTCCCCTACATTTCATAAATTCTTACACCTAAAAACACCATCAGTCAATTCCTACATTCCATCAAAAAAGCACATTAAAAATACCCTTATATAAAATAACTTCCTTGTTTCGCTTAACATCCGGTTTTTTAATCCTCGTTTTTAATAATGTTATTTTTAGTCTAGAAACTTCTAGAAGGAAGATAACTCTTTTTTTGGAAAAAAAACAGACCACAATTTTCTACTCAATTTCTAAACCTTAAAAATGGCAAATAAAATACTAGATCAAATCTTTTCTTTCTTAACAAAAAAATAGAGGAAGATTATATCTCACCAACTGTTGGTTCTAAATCCCAGTTGAATAATGGTGGTAGAATTACCTTCGAAATAAATTCATTATCGAATTGGTTGCTTCTTTCCGTTGCTTATTTCAGATGCGATTTCAAAATTAAAGATGGAACTCCCAATGAAAATCGTGAACCACAAACTATTACAACGTTAGAAAACAATTTCTTTCCATCTTTATTTATCGAGATGGTTTTGGAAGCTGGTTCAAATCCAATAGAAACAATTAAACACCCTGGGGAATTCGACACAATGTTGAAAACAGTTTTATATCCTAAAGATTTCTATTCAGTCTCAGGTTGGATACCCGATGTTGGCGATGGAAGTGTTTTAAAAGAACCGGTAAGAAACCTTGCAAATGATGCTGATTTAGCTAGAGTGAGAGTTGTTGCTCGAAACACAATGGAAAGAGTAGCACGAGCAGCTAATCATGGATTCGAAAAACGAGTGCTTCAGTATAATAATGTTGTTGAGAATAATAGGTGGGGTAATTACGTAAATTGGAAATTATATCCTTTATTCGGTCTGTTGGAACATAGAAAAGTTTCCATAGGGTTACCATATAAAATTCATCTACAAAGAGAAATCAACGATGATAAGATATTCTTTGGAGAGAATGGTTCAAATGCAAAATTAGAAATAACGAATCTCCAACTTTTCATACCCGTAATAACACCATCAATTGAAGTAGAAACGAAAATATTCAACTCGTTAACTAAAGATATTGAAATAGCTTTTCTTCATCGTAATACGGTAGGTAGCATGGCTTTAACTGGAGAATCCACCACATGGCCAATCACTAACACTATTAAACCAGCAAGATATTTAATGATTGGTTTCAAGATCTTACCAGATTCTCAAACGAATAACAATAATATCTTTAGAGTAGCAACGAACCAAACTCAAGATCCTATAATCCATAAAGTTCAAGTAAGATTAAACAACGATATTTATCCTAACCAACCTTTAACAATTAATCCAACCACAAAACATGTGTGAATTATTTGGAAATCCACCTCAGTTTGAATATGTATATTTTGCACTTAATCATCCAATCTTCTGTTTTGATCTATCAGCTCACTAAGAAGATCTTTTCAAAACAGGAGTGAACATAAGTATTCATATTGAAAAAACACAAGGAGATGTGACCGGGTATTGTTTATTATTAGAAGAAGCAAACATTTAATTAAAAAAGCAGAT
>NW_008707846.1:440417-443815 GCF_000327385.1 Lottia gigantea | reverse complement strand
TCAAATGTTTATATTCACATGTAACTTAACTAAAGTCCTTTCAAATAGTTTATTTAGCATCTTCCAAAAATATTTAATGATAAACCACCGTCCTTTTTGATAAATATCAGAAGTATATTTTAAACTGTAAAGTGTCATTTCTAAATTGGAAAATGTTTGTAGTAAAATGATAAGTGTAACTTCTTTAGTGTATTATGTCTTCTGTTTTATCTCAAATGAATTATCTTTTTATTAAATATTTTTGGAAGATGCTAAATAAACTGTTTGAAAGGACTTTAGTTAAGTTACATGTGAATATAAACATTTGATTTTAGCATTTCAATCATTATGTTGTTTGAATTATAAGTAATAGGTAATAAGATATTTTACATTTGTCTTTGAATCAGTGAATAAGACAAATCGGTAGAGAATGGATTAATGGCGCAAATTGACCTCCATAGAGAACAACTCAAACTAACCAAATCCTCAATAAGTGTGTCAGACGACTTCACTCAACGAGCCCGAAATGTCCGAAAAGCGTTAATACCACATTTGATTGATGATAAGTCAAAAGACAAACGATCATTTTTGAAGTATGATAAGCTAGTAATAGAAAAACAATTGATCGATATCAACATGGAAACTAACCAACTTATCCCGATAACAACTGCGAAATAGCAAATAAATACTCAAGATAACTTAGAATCTTTACACAATACAAACATTCCCAAAACTAATTTAATAAACACTGATTCCCTATCGATACTTTCATGGAATTGTCAGAGCTTACGTAGGCATCTCGAAAACCTTGAACTCCAACGACAGTTGTTGACCTTTGACATTGTTGGCCTGAGTGAAACGTGGGTCTACAAAGAAAGTAATGACTACACACCAGAACTACATGTCTTGTAGAGCTAGGGAAAACACTTATTTTTAGTAAAAATTTCATTTAATATAGAAATAAAATATTTTTTTTAAACAAGGATGGCCATTTCACCTGTTTTGCAAACATGAGTCAAAGTGTAGTAGACTATACGTAACAAGTAACGTATATCCACTGGTAAAACCGTTGAATGTCTTGGATATTGACGATTCCGATCATTTTCCAATAACGTGTCAATTAGTGATAAACTCGCAAGCTCAAGAAGTCAATGATCTTGACAAAAGTCGCCTAGTTAACAGGATATCCTATGTGTGGAAACCGGAGTTCAAAGACGAATTCCTCAAGCTACTAACAGATGATTATTCACAATCTCAGCTTATTAATTTATTAACGAATAAAAGTAGGGACACTAATCAAATAGTCCAAGAATTCAATGAAATCGTCGGGCGAGCAGCACAATCCATGTTTATAGGAAATAAACCGATTGCGAACCGAAACGATGGACAGTGTTGCCAACCCAAATGGTGGACCAAAGAATGTGAAGAACTCAAGAACATCAAACATAATAAATCAATACAGAAAAACATTATTCCAGGCTGATTTGGGTGAGTACAAAGCGGCGAGGAATAGATTCAAACGATTATGTGACTCACAGAAATTCAAATATCGTATCGAGTTAGAGAAAAGTCGAAAATTAAATTTGAACAATCCCAAGATATTTTGGCAAAATATTAAGTCACTTTTAAAGAGAAAACCTAACGTATCTAGAATTCCAGCAAACGATTGGTTAAGCTATTTTAGTCGTCTTTATAGCTACGATACAGATAATTCCATACAAAGTGTCTCTGAAAGAGTAAGTGTGAACGATCAGGTTTGTCAAGATTGCGAAACTGGTTTGCCAACCGAACCTAACTTGTTTATAGCGGAAGATGAAATCAGGAAAACAGTTTCATCTATGAAAAACAGGAAGGCGGCAGGGAACGATGGATTCTGCATTGAACTTATCAAAGAGTCGCAATTTGTAATGATTCCAATTCTTAGTAAACTTTTTAATGTCATATTTGAAACTGGTACGTATCCTACTGAATCGGGCAAAGCTATTATATGTCCAATCCACAAAGCCGGAAGTCCTATGTTAACAGATAGTTATCGAGGAATATCGCCGTTGTCTGTGATAAGTAAGATTTTTACGAAAATCTTAAACAATCGACTTAATAACTGGTGTGAACTGAACAATTGTATTTGTGAAAACCAAGCTGGGTTCCGTCGTCATTACTCGACCGTAGCGACATTTTCACACTACAAGGTCTCGTAAGCAAATATTTGTCTAAAAAGGGGGGTAGAGTGTACTGTTTCTTTATTGATTTCCATAAAGCATTTGATTCTGTCCAGCATAAACACTTATGGTCTACCTTGATAAATAGTGGTATCCATGGTAATTTTCTTAACATTATTCGAAATATGTATGATAAATGTAAGTCACATGTTTCTACCAGTGGTGGACTAACAGATTTCTTTGATTGCAACATAGGCACTCGTCAGGGCTGCATGCTGAGTCCTCTTCTGTTTTCTTTGTTCATAAATGAATACGTTCATGAGATGAATATATCTGAATGTAAAGGCATATACATATCAGAAAAGTTCCCTAACACGTGATATTATTTGCTGATGACATCGGAAATATTGCAGATAGGTCATGTATGGATAGTAGGCAATACCCAGATATTCTTATCACTCTTTAAACAAAGGGAATGTATTTGGAATATCCAAATTACGGAAAATTCACGACTATCTAGTTATTGCCAATATAAAACCTTATTACAACCTGAAAAATATCTATATTCTGTATGTATATTTAAATATAAACGTGTACTATGTAAGTTGAGATGTGGAGCAATTGGTCTAACGGCGACAGTAGGAAAATGGTTACTTATACCGATTGAAAAGAGAACATGTAAATTATGTGTTTTAAGTGAGATTGAAGATGACTATCACTTTATAGTTAGATGCACAAAATTCCACGATCTTAGATTGAAATACTTAAATATAAATACATGTACATATAATGAATACATTCGGTTAATGTCCAGTTGTAATCCCAGGGTGACTCTGAATTTATGTAAATATATATATCACGCATGTATGATTAGAACTAAGAGCCTAAATGAAATGAAGTAAACTAAGTAAAATGTTATATGTAAAGAAAATTTTTTCGGATTGTAAATATAGACCTGTCAATTACAATTAACTAAGATTTAAAATTTATTTGTTATCAATAAATATATTATGCATATAAAATATAACCAAATTGTAAATTTATACTAGCTTTACCACTAGTACCTTAATTATAATATCGCACTTAAATCAACTATAAATGAACACCTAAATGTAAATGTACTTTGGGCTTATATATATGAATAAACTATTATTATTATTATTCATCTCTCGAAAGCTCTCAGCAGCCTCTGGCTTCTACCTTCAGCCAAAATATCCACCAAAGAAATATTTGAGGAATCCATTATCAAAATCAGAGAGA
>NW_008707846.1:434072-438278 GCF_000327385.1 Lottia gigantea | reverse complement strand
AATTTCTCTGATACAGAATCAAACATAATTGATCAGGAAATTGAGAAACTCTTATCTAAAGGTATAATAGAAAAAGTTAATTACAAACAAGATGAATACATTTCAACAATATTTATTCGTGAAAAGAAAGATAAAACACACAGAATGATTTTGAATTTAAGAATACTCAATGATATGGTCGAATATCAGCATTTTAAAATGGAGTGTCTTGGTTCCGCCTTAAAAATGGTGAAACAAAATTGATGGATGAGTACTTTGGACTTATGTGATGCTTATTATTCTTGTCCTATAGCAGTCGAACATAGAAAATATTTAAGATTTTTCTGGCGAAATGAAAGATATCAATACAAAATGTTTCCTAATGGATTGGCTTGTTGCCCGAGAAAATTTAGCAAACTTCTTAAACCAGTGTACGCTAAACTTCGATTACTGGGTCATCTGTCTGTACCATACCTCGGTGATTGTTATTTACAAGGGGACAGTTATAGATACGGTACAATTATTTGATGCTCTTGGGTTTGTAGTACATCCGACTAAATCCTTATTCAAGCCTGTACAGTGCATCACTTTCCTGGGACTTTTGATTGACTCTGTCAGTATGACAGTGCGGTTAACTCTTAGTAAAATAGAGAAAGTAGAACTGGCCTGTAAAAAATTATTGAATGAAACTCAAATTACAATAAGAGATGTTTCTGTCGTTTTAGGTTTAATGACATCCAGTTTCCCTGGAACTATATATGGGGCATTGTATTACAGAGATTTAGAAAATGAGAAAACTGTAGCTTTGAAACATAATAAAGGTAATTTCGAAGCATCTATAATTCTTGGATCACTAGCCAAAAAAGAATAACTTGGTGGGTACAGTCATTGAAATTCGCATACAATGTTATTGATCACGGTTCCCCTGATGTTACTATTTATACTGATGCTAGCAAAAATGGTTGGGGGTGTACAGAATGACTGTACTACTGGTGGAAACTGGACTGCAATTGAGAAAGATAACCATATTAATTATTTAGAATTGTATGCAGTGTTACTGACATTAAGATCATTTAGATTAAAGCTAGAGAGTAAACATGTGAGAGTCATGATGGATAATACTACTGGCATTGCTTGTATCAATCACATGGGTACTAGTCACTCAAATTCATGTAATAAAATTACAAAATTGATTTGGGAGTGGTGTATATTAAACAATGTTTGGCTTTCTGCAGCACACATTCCTGGAGTTGAAAATATTCTAGTGGACAGAGAAAGTAGACAAGATAGGCGAGAAAAAGAATGGAAATTAAATAGTGAATTTCTTAAAGGTGCTTTGAGGAAGCTACAGGTTTCTCCTGATCTTGATCTCTTTGCGTCGAGAATAAATACCCAATTCCCAAAATATTTGGCATATAGGCCTGATCCAAATGTCTTCGCTATTGATGCATTCTCAATTAGGTGGGGTAAAAAATTTTATATGTTTCCTCCTTTCAGTGTTCTGACACAAGCCCTCCAGAAGATAGAGAGGGAAAGGAGTACAGGTATAGTTGTGGCACCCTTCTGGACGACCCAGATCTGGTTTCCAATGTTGATTCGATTATTAGTGAACAGACCACTGGTATTACCAAAAGGGAGACAACTCTTGTTTTTACCTCAGGAACCAAACCTACCTCACCCCATGTTCAAAAAGCTACAACTTCTGGTTTGTCACATGTCCGGCGATCCCTCAATAAGGGAAAGTTTTCAGAGCAGGCTAAAGACCTCATACTTAAAAGTTGGAGACCTGGGACTCAAAAACAGTACAAAACCCATCTCGACAGATGGGAACGTTATTGTGAGCAGAGGGAGATTAATCCATCTTTAGAAGACGGTGTTAATTTCCTTGCAGAACTTTTCTCTACTGGACTTGGTTATAGTTCAATAAACACTGCTCAATGTGCATTATCGTCAGTTACAACTTTTCAATGGATTGTCTTTCGGTAAACATTATGTTGTAATTCATGAAAGGTGTTTTTGAATCTAGACCTTCTTTACCTAAACATTCTTTAATTTGGAATGTCAGTGATGTATTAGACTACTTGAAGACGATGTCTCCAGGTCATACACTGTCACTCAAACACCTGACTCTCAAAGTGGTGATGTTGTTAGCTTTATTGACTGGTCAAAGAAAAAACAATTCATTTAGTTGATATCAATCATATGAAATTAACAGATTCTAGATGTGTTATCTTTATACGTTCTGTGTTAAAACATACACGACCTGGGTCTCATTTAGAACCAATCATTTTGAAAGCTTTTGCACCTGATAGAAGATTGTGCATTGTGACTTACATCAAGCATTATTTGAAAGTTGTACTCTCTCTGGCTGGTATTGATACTGGAATTTTTCAGGCTCATAGTACACGTGCAGCTAGTACATCTAGTGCGAATTCCAAAGGTCTTAGTTTGGATATTATCTTGAAGGCTGCCGGATGGTCCAATGCTGGAACTTTTTCAAAATATTATAGTCAAACAGTTTTAGAAAATGGAAACTTTGGAGAATCTGTACTCAAATGAACTCATCTTAGGCTTGTGTTAGAGCAACTTGTGTTTCAGAGCTTTTTAGTTATTTGTTAATCTGATAATATGATTTGTTCAAATAGTGTGTATTGCATTGATAATGTATGTTATGTAATAATTTGAAACATAAAGTATATGTTTTAATTTTGTTCAAATAATGTGTATTGCATTGTGGTTCTACCGAGTCATGGACAGGAACGGAGTGGTCAAGTGCCCTCCCTTGGATTATCCCTCCCTGTTCAATTACAAGATGTGTTCCTTCATCTTTAAATACTGACAGCTTTGGCGCTTCTCACTTGACCACTCCGTTCCTCTCCATGACTCGGTAGAACCACAATCAAACTTCAACTTACAAGTAAGTCTCGTTTAATTATTCAATTAAACAAACAATACGCAACTAACAATCAGCGACCTAACACGACTGGCGAGTTCGACCTGAATGACTTATTCATGAACATGAACGCAAATTACTTTAACTAACAACTCATTACGTATTACTACGCAACCTAAGAGAAATCATTTTCCGTCTAATTCTGTTCCCTCAACCGATGGAAAATATTTTTTATACTTTCTAATACTTCTGAAGACTATTTCCATAATTTCAAGAGCCCCAAAAATTGTGAATCTGACCCTTAAAAGTAGGAAGAGTTCATACCAGCTGGGTGCTACAGAATCGAACTCCAGTCTCTGACCTTCTATTGCTAAAGATGAAATATTTCTTGTTTTTGAATGATGGAAAATGCTTGTTACAAACCCCAAATGTAAAAAAAAAAAAAAAAGACAAATCTTTAAACTGATAATTTTATTCAAATCGACAATTTAATCTTAATAGTCACTACTCAGACCACGTGACTTTATGGTGTATTAACGAAATCAAAACCAGATTTCTCTACAATGGCACCTGGTTCATCGTTAACTACCGCCAATCCATCTGTATTCGTTATAGTGGTGAAGTCAGTATTGTATAAATAGCATTTTTCTAAAAGAGATTCATAAAATATTGTCAAACATCTTGGTTCATCTTTACATTTTTGGATGCATTCGGAAACTCTTGCAGTGTTGTAATAGATGAAGATGACTGGTTTTCTATATAAGTCACATATACCATGGACTCCTGGAGTATAGCCACACTTGGGTGTTGTAGCACATTCTTCTGTACAATTATTGATTCTATATCTTTCATCCATTTTATTTCCATTCACTACTGCTTTAAGTACCACTGAAATATAAATCGTATTGTTATTGCAATAGTTTACAGAGGACAGAATTCGTTAAGAAAGAACCATTACAGGCCTGACAAATTTAGATGACTTGAATGACTATAGTTGAGCCCCCTTTAAAAAATGGCTCTTGGAGATCCAGGCCGTTATGATAAAAAGATTGAAGAATCTTCAAACAAATCTTTTTGGCCTTAGAAGGTAGCAAATATTTACACGATTTTATATTTCGTCAGAATACGAGATATATATTGGTTCAGAAAACGAGAATATGATTTGACTGACGCATCTTACAAAAGTCGATAAAACCAAGCCCCCTTATGGATTAATTACTTTTATTTTCATAAAACAGATGGATTTACTCAAATAGCTTCGCACAAGGCCGTGTATTACATATAATGACGTAACGGCTTTGAAGGTTTGAATACCATTTATTCGGAAAGGACAA
>NW_008707846.1:433121-434022 GCF_000327385.1 Lottia gigantea | reverse complement strand
GGAACATCAATACAGGTAAAATACACGAACATCAATACAGGTAAAATACAGGAACATCAATACGGGTAAAATATAGGAACATCAATAACGGTAAAATACAGGAACATCTAAACTCTATCATCCCGAGAGAAAAAGGGCGGGGCCCAGCGGGAAACTGGACTCTCTTTAACTAGAGTTCTACCTAGATCCCCCTTCGATCTCTCCTAGATCTCCCTCGAATCAGGTACAATTCCCTTTTGTCAGACTCAAACATATGAACTATATTCTGATTGGTTGAAACCTAAGCGTCCATATCCTTGAAACCTGATTGGATAAAGCTAATGCAAGAAGGGCGTTGATTGGTCGAGGGGCTGACCATGAGAATGTTGACATTTGTTGACATAGGAACACAATGCATAATCTTTTATAATACTTGATAAGTATAAGCTGAATTTGTTGGTCAGAACAAAGAGGTATTATTGTCAAGGACTAAAGGTGTTAAAAGGCTACGTAGTATTATCTAATATACTACCCTTAGATGTAGATGCTACATTAGCAATGACAACAGACATTTAATTTCAAGTAGCCAAGGTGTTAATTGACCCCTTAAAATATTCTATTCGTACCTGTTCTGACACTCATTGCTAGTCAACCCTAATAATACATTGTGTAACGCGTGATATTAAACCAATCAAAACAATCTTTTTGGCGTGTGTGTTCTTTACATTCGGCAATCCTCGGCAGTTTCCGAAAGCTGAATCTGACACGGTAATGAATAGTTTACTTTATGTTTTAAATTGTCACTGGATCGCTCAAATATCTTCGTACCTATTCACAATAGAAACCCCAAATCTGTTACCTTGACAAGCTTTCTGTTCTGTCCAAGTACCATTTTCCTCACACCTCAGAGTACCAGTTTCAA
>NW_008707846.1:431822-433071 GCF_000327385.1 Lottia gigantea | reverse complement strand
TCTTTCAGAAACAAGCCGAAGCTTATATAAAACTGTTACCAATACGAATATTTACAGATGATAAAAGTAAAATTTACATAATATAGGAGTTGACAGCAGCGAAATGTACATTGGAAACAAAACAGGAAGTGACAAACATATTTACAAAAGGAAAGGGAATAGGGCCGAACAAATTCATTGGTGAATAAAATGTTATTGATAATGACAAATGAAAATAGTTGAGAGGGGATGAGGGTGATTATCGTTAATCAAAATAAAATAATCTTCGTTTTAAAACGGAGGCCATACTTCGACAGCGTTAGCTAGGTTGTCAAAACGTTTTGTAGATGATATAAAGTTATGAACAGTTTGAAAGATATACAGTTTGTTTCTAAAGATAATTTTGGATTGCCGTTAAGAAGTGTTAATATGCAACGTAAATGAATAGGGAGAAGATTAATTGTATTGTTTCGTTGTTTTGAAAAGTTGCGACAGTAGAGAAGAAAGTGTTCAGAATTTTCAAAGGTGTGGCCGCATGAACAGGATGGATTGTCGGATATGTGCATTAAGAATTTGTGAGCGTTTAGTTGACTTTCATAATGACGTAGTTTGGTATGTATTATTTGTGATGGACGGTCGCCAGAGTAGAAATATAATGGTACAGAGGATTTTGAAGTGAATTTTACAAGCAGGGATTTAAGCTGAGAGAGGGAAGAAGAATTACGTATTGAGTCGGGCAGATTGTTCCAGATTTGTACAGTAGATGGGAGAAAAGATGATTTGTAAGCTACAGTGTTCCATGGAATAGTGCGAAAATTGTGCTTTCTTCTGATGGGGTAAGGGTTTACAATCGAAATATGAGGTGGTACCAGAATTCTCAGATATTGAGGTGTTAAACCATTAATCATTTTATAAAATAGAGTTACTTTGTGACAAAAGCGACGATCGGTTAAACTTGAGAAGCCGGACTCTTTGTATAAAACTGAGTGGGAAGTTCCCCAAACAATATCAACTTCCGGTTTTATAGTTGTTAGCAATTTGAAATTTTAATGGCGTATATCTCTTGATCTTGACCTTTTTAGACCTTCTCCTTTACAGGATCAAAGGTCATTGACCTTGGCTATCTGCTGATACTTTCATTTGTGAGGTCTGACGTCCACTTCCGGTATTAGAATCTTCTAAAAAATGAAAATTTATCAACTTTACACTGTTCTTGCGCTTGATCTTATTATCGTCGAAGGTTGATTTTTTCAGGGTCTTTTGCATTTTG
>NW_008707846.1:415568-431772 GCF_000327385.1 Lottia gigantea | reverse complement strand
TTATTGGTTCGAAACGAGAATATGATTTGACTGACGCATCTTACAAAAGTCGATAAAACCAAGCCCCCTTATGGATTAATTACTTTTATTTTCATAAAACAGATGGATTTACTCAAATAGCTTCGCACAAGGCCGTGTATTACATATAATGACGTAACGGCTTTGAAGGTTTGAATACCATTTATTCGGAAAGGACAACATCAGGAACAATAAACATCAATACAGGTACAACAGAGGAACATCAATACAGGTAAAATACACGAACATCAATACAGGTAAAATACACGAACATCAATACAGGTAAAATACAGGAACATCAATACAGGTAAAATACAGGAACATCAATGCGGGTAAAATACAGGAACATCAATACAGGTAAAATACAGGAACATCAATACAGGTAAAATACAGGAACATCAATGCGGGTAAAATACAGGAACATCAATACAGGTAAAATACAGGAACATCAATACAGGTAAAATACAGGAACATCAATGCGGGTAAAATACAGGAACATCAATACAGGTAAAATACAGGAACATCAATACAGGTAAAATACACGAACATCAATACAGGTAAAATACAGGAACATCAATACAGGTAAAATACAGGAACATCAATGCGGGTAAAATACAGGAACATCAATACAGGTAAAATACAGGAACATCAATACAGGTAAAATACACGAACATCAATACAGGTAAAATACAGGAACATCAATACGGGTAAAATATAGGAACATCAATAACGGTAAAATACAGGAACATCTAAACTCTATCATCCCGAGAGAAAAAGGGCGGGGCCCAGCGGGAAACTGGACTCTCTTTAACTAGAGTTCTACCTAGATCCCCCTTCGATCTCTCCTAGATCTCCCTCGAATCAGGTACAATTCCCTTTTGTCAGACTCAAACATATGAACTATATTCTGATTGGTTGAAACCTAAGCGTCCATATCCTTGAAACCTGATTGGATAAAGCTAATGCAAGAAGGGCGTTGATTGGTCGAGGGGCTGACCATGAGAATGTTGACATTTGTTGACATAGGAACACAATGCATAATCTTTTATAATACTTGATAAGTATAAGCTGAATTTGTTGGTCAGAACAAAGAGGTATTATTGTCAAGGACTAAAGGTGTTAAAAGGCTACGTAGTATTATCTAATATACTACCCTTAGATGTAGATGCTACATTAGCAATGACAACAGACATTTAATTTCAAGTAGCCAAGGTGTTAATTGACCCCTTAAAATATTCTATTCGTACCTGTTCTGACACTCATTGCTAGTCAACCCTAATAATACATTGTGTAACGCGTGATATTAAACCAATCAAAACAATCTTTTTGGCGTGTGTGTTCTTTACATTCGGCAATCCTCGGCAGTTTCCGAAAGCTGAATCTGACACGGTAATGAATAGTTTACTTTATGTTTTAAATTGTCACTGGATCGCTCAAATATCTTCGTACCTATTCACAATAGAAACCCCAAATCTGTTACCTTGACAAGCTTTCTGTTCTGTCCAAGTACCATTTTCCTCACACCTCAGAGTACCAGTTTCAACGAAGCCAACAGAGCAGCTAAAATGAAAAAGTCCTCCAACAATACTGGATTCTGTTACATCATCAGAGAGAGTGATAATCTCACCTTGTGGACACCCTACAGCTAAAATGTTAAAATGAATTTGTCAGTAGAGTTGGGTGAAATTATTCTAAAGTTAATTCAGAAAGATGGTTTATATGGCAAGCTATGTGTGTAGCCAGTTGAACATTTAAAATGGAAATCTTCATCAATTCTTCTGGATCTGTTACATCATCAAAGTTAGCAATCATTCCACCTTGTGGACACTCTAAAGCTGAGATAGTAAATAAAATTTATCAGGCAATAAATTATTATTCCCGAAATTCTCGAAGCCACCCTTTGATGTTGATTCCAATTCAGAACCCACAAGAAGCCAGCTGATTTCAGATGGCCCGCGATATATTTAGTGGGCTTAATTCTTACTTCAAAATAAGAAATTCCACTGCCCGAGGGCCCACTCTGTAAATACACAACTGCTTACCTTCACAAGCTGGTTCCAAAGTCCAGCCACCGTTTTCACAGGTGGTCTGAACTATTGATTCATATCCTTTTTTGCACTTGTATCGTTTATTTTCGTCACATGTCGGTTCCCACATTGCATTTATTGGCAGAACGTACTTCTCACAATCTACACAAAATAAGATAGGTGTTAACATAAAGTTCTTTTATTTATAATTTCCAAAACAAGTTAATAGGTTCTAAACCACAGTAGAAATTAGGCCACGATTTGCTAATTTGTGCTTAGTCATAGAGATTGAGAGCTGGTAAAGAGGTTTTCTAAATTTGGTTTTGTATATCGGGGACAAATTGATGTTATACACATAAAAAAATTGATTGAATTACTATTGATATATTATATAATATTTAGTAAACTAGAATAATGAAGGTAATTTTGAAAGGTTATTTCACATTTTGAATCTTAGACCTAAAATAAAAATCTTAAAACAGCATTTTTATCAGACATATCTTTCTGAAATAACAAAGAAGAAAAGTTACTACTGACATTTTATAAAGAATTGTTTCCCAGTCCTCTTCAATCACAGCAATCTCTACTATACTTACCTGGTGTTTGTCTTTTTAACATGAAGGGGTAATTCTTGGGACTGGCCACTGGTAATGTTCCAGCCCACAGAAAGACCACCATCAACATCAAATTAGCATTGACCATCATATTGATTCGATATTCGAGTTGTATGAACAGTGAAGATTGTGTGAGTTTATATAGAGAATGAGAGACAGAGTGGGTTAATTTGTTACATCGAGCGGAAACAGTTAATGAGTTGTCGATATTCACGGCTTTCGAGTTGAGCTCGAAACTGTATTGTTTTCGTTAATTTTTTTTTTTTTTTTATAATTGTTGTCAGAGTACCTAGCAAAAACTGTAATAGTTAGAACATTTTTGGCATTGCAGCAGACATTTCAGACCGCGGAATTACATTTATATTTATTTTCAGACATCAGACTAGAAACCGTAAATGATGTAGCAGAAAACTTTTGAATTTCAGAAATCTGCCATAAACGCTTATTGTTTGTTCTATTTGCGTCAAAGTTTTTGTGTGTATTTTTGAAAGAACTTCCAGGGAGACTGCAGTTTAGAAAATCCTTTTTGTACTGAATTTTGGTTAAAATTCTAAGTCCTTTAATTTTTACTCGATTTTTACGAAACTTGGTAGATGCGTAGAGACCAAATTGATAATTATGATTATTCAAAAACATTTTCCAAAATATTTCGGAAAATGGTTGAAAATATCTGAAAAATCAGAGTTTTTGGACTATGTTTTGCAAAAACTGTCAAATTTGTAATTCAAAAGATTTATACCATCAACATCTTCATTTTGTATCTAACAGTTACTAATAGTTTAGCTGCCATCTTGAAAATTTCAAAAAATCTTAAAAATTTAATGCAGACTACATTTTTAATCCGATTGTTCTTAAACTTGTTTAAAATGTAAGTAAGAAAAATACCCAGAAGGCCTTTTTTTCAATTTCAGCTTTCGATTTTCGGTGATTTTAATCTTTGACTCTTGATTGAGTTCTGATTAACTTAGCGATAGAATTCGAACAGATTCATAATGCACTTTTTAACAGCTTTAAATAAATATATAAAATAATAAAATGTTATCAAAATTTGAGAAATCGATTTTAAATAATACTATTAATTAGTAGAGATTATAATGAGTTAAAAAGATTATGTACGGTGGTTCGTATACGACAACATATATAATTATAAAACATAATTTTGAATTAAAAATTCCCCCGGGTGGAAATTCAAGTTTTCAATGAAATATTATTGAATTATCACCTGGGTGGCTGCCACCTCTGCCCCCCTTTGGCTCCACCTTTGCATGCAGTCATGAGTTTCTCATTAGAGATGCGATTTCTTAACACTGTGTGATACTGAGTATTAGCAAAACTACGACAGTTAATAGGTTATTAGCTACAACAAGACTCAGACTTGGAAAAGGTGAGTATCTGTCTTACAGTTAATATATCTGGAATTGATCAAATATCTGATATAACAGAAAAGGTTCAGTGTGGCAACATTAAAGAATGAAATTTATATTACTTGTTTAAAAATGAATTAAAGATGGCAATAGACACCTGTAAGTCTATTTGACATAGTGCATACTGAATGTTAGATGGGACCATGTCATTGCGTATTAGACTTAATTCTGATCCATATCAATTAAAGAGTTTTTTTTATTATTTAACATAGTCGGAACATCTGCCTCTATTTTAACCTCTAATAGCTATTTTGACAGTTGTCGGATGGAATAGAAACAGATGTTTGGGACTAACTATGTATATATATTCTGTAGGTTAAAACGTGTAATTATCGATGAGTCAGTTTCACAAGACATGTCTAATATATACAGTTAGTAGACAGAAGTTGTTTTAATGAGACATATCAAATCGTATATCTATGACATATGAATACTTTGAACTATGTTTAGAGTAGGCTACCAATAATTCTTCTTCAAATCGTCAAGCAAATGTGGACTATTCGTGAAAAGAAAACCCTCTCTGTGTACACAAAAAAACGGCTCAAGTTATTAGACTCGGTTCAGTGGACTTTATTACGACCAGGAGTAGCCCGACCAATCTGGCCATACCATTGATGACTCATTAATGGTACAGCTTTCTATAACTTCGACAATTCTCGTTAGTTTCCGCCAGTTGAACACTACTGGCAATGAAAGGGTGACATTTTGCCCGGTTAATGGGCAAGAGCGGACAACTCTGCCTGGGTTAGGGTTATTGATTGATTTTGATTAGATAGAAAAGCAAGATAAACTTTTTAAGAACCCATTTACAGCTTGGTAGACTGGGATATTTTAAGGGTTTTTTGTCGGCATTGAATAAAGGGTCATTAAAATAAATATTGTTGTTGGTGAATAAGGTGAGTATCTGTTGGTGGATTGAGAAGAGTTGTGACACCACATCTATCTTTAGCTTTCATTGGTTGCTTCATGTTTTCGAAAAATCAATGAGCATCAATTTTGAATTTTCATTTATTGACGGCACCCATGTCCGTCCGTCCGTCCGCCCGCCCACAATTGCTCATAAACACTAGGAGGCACTATTCTTGACGGATTTGGACGAAATTGGTGTGAGTGTTTGTTATCACCCAAGGATAAACGCTATCGAAAATCAGAAAAATTGGAAAAAAGACTTAGTATGGGTTATTGCTCTTGTTCCTAAAAACGCGTTCAAGTTTTAGCCTGTAAACACTCTAAAAGACCCAAAAAGTTCAAAAGAAAACTAGTGTATGGCTAAAGGTTGAATATTCATACTGGTGATTGTTACTGTAATACCAAATATTTATATTCAAAATATATTACCTTGCCTGACATCTATCTTTAGGTCGTCTGCGCTTGGCTTTTTGAACAGCTTGTATACAACAGCCTCAAAATTCATCTCAGGCACCTGACCTCAAGGGACCTCGCCTCGGAGAGACACCTCTCATTTTGGCCACCTCCTCGGGCATTTTCTAGATAAGCCTAGTCTGACATATTTTATTCAAACGGTTATAAAACAATCATATTAACATAAAGTTATCACGAGGATATAAAAATCGATAAATCTTTACGCAATGACTTGATGTTCGGGATCGGTGTTTCGGACTACCTGTAATATTCGTGAACGATATCCAAGACAACGAAACTGGACTTCCGCCTGCTCCACACTGCCACATCATCATTTGTCATCGCCATGTTGTCATCGTTCATGTTCATCGAATAAATATTTTAGAAACATCACATCGTTCTTCATCGGATCTCCCATCGCATCCCAAACACTTGACAAACAAGAAGCTTTCGGATTACAAAACATTTCTACATTTAAAACATACTCGACCTTCACCTTTTGACAGGTATTTTGGGAGTACTCATAAAACTTATTGAAACGCAAATTAATCAGTTTATAAGATTGAATTTGAAAATTATAGACATTTTGAAATGGTTGACCACAATTTTTTTTACCATAATGCAAGTTATCTGTCAACCCAGAAAAATAAAGTGATTCGAAACAGAAAATATTGAATATTGTATTTTGATAATAATAAGTCACTCAGTCAAAACCGCGGGTTTGGTATTCAATGGTAAACAAATACAACGTTAGTATTTTGAAGCTGGTTCATATTCAATATTAAAATTATTCTGTCCAAATTTGTCATTTGGTTTGTTGAAATTATGGTGAAACGAAAAACAAAATTGCAGTCCAAGCAGATTACTTTGATCGAAGGTGAGCCTTGATAATTAGATTTTGATCTGGATGTCAATCTACTAAATAATTCTGCTGTGGATCGGATAAGATTTGACACCCTGCTTGGGAATTACAGCATTTACTGTTTTATTATGTTGTTTACTCATAATATAGAATGTAAGCAATAGTTTAAATGGTTTAATATCAGTGATACATTTACAGACAGTAGGCCATTTGGCAAGCCTTAAGCATGAGATTGATCATAATCACGTGTCCATAGTGATGACGTCATACAGCGGGAAATACAAACTTGTTATCTAGGTACATAATACAATATTTACTTACTTTTTAATTGGGCACTGTTGTGCTTCGCCCTGCCTTCAATCAGCTGGAGCTGTTGATGTGAGATTTGGTAGAAAGCTGGGTTACTAACATCATGTCCCTAATAATCATTGCAAATATGGGAATAAAAGCTGTCCAAACCTGCAAAAATTGTAGTCAACATACAAGTGTGCTGGTAGACCTCATATGCCTCTGATCCTGCCCCTGCCCCTGCCGCGGATAGATATTTTGACAGGTGTTGTTGGCTGTAGGCCCTCTTCTGTGGGGAATTTTCTGTTTGTTTCTTTCGTAATAGCTATCAGGAGCTGGAATAGAGGCAGTTGTTTTGGTTTAGTGTACTACTGCTTGGTTCCTGGTAGTTTTCTTCGTTCGTTTCTTGGTCAGTTCATGTTTTAGTAAGTATGGCTTGTATTAGAATAAATATGTTTGGTCTCAACTTTTATGTTCTTAACAGATGGGTTTTATTCTGCAGACAAAAGTGCCAAGTTAAAAATTCCACCAGTTCATGATTTTACTGAAAAAGAAATCATAGAACTTCAGAACGCCATGGTGACTTGGTACCAAGAAAACCAAAGAGATCTGCCTTGGAGAAAATTGGTAAAACCATCTTTAAAATCTAAAAATTAATTTAAGACTTTTAGTGCTTCTTTTAAAGTTTTCATAGCTAGAGAAGATAGCTCAAGTGTATTGACTCTCAGTCACCGATACTTTGTTTAAAAAAAACCATCAGAAATGAAATGAATGGAGTTTTACGTCCTACTTTTCTGTACCATGTGGGCTAATGAAGACGGGCAACGCATGCAGGGTGCGATAAGGGAAATTTTGCCAGGACAGCGGCATTAGCCTGCTCTTTTTCGATTTGCAACTGTCGAGGGATCTTTTACGTGCACAGTCTGTAGCACAAGGGGCCTCGGTTTATTGTCCCATCCGAATGATTAGACGCTTTTTCCATGTCAGCCCCTCTTACCTGCATCACTGACAGGGGGAAACCGGGTCGAAAAATCTGTAGGTATTATCTCTACCTATGCCGGGATTGAACCCTGGACCTTCTAACTTACTGAGTCACCGCGGCTCCCAAAAAAAACCATCAGAGGCTATATATGTATGTTGAGGTTATGTAATAGAAATAGAGTGTAATATCCCCGCTTTTGTGCATCTCATTGAACTAATGAAGTAAGTAGATGGATAAATCCAACCTGTGTGCAATGACGGAAATTTGCAGTGGCATGTGCATGAAGCCTGTGTATTTTTGACTTAATGTTCTAAGTTATTATTATCTGTGCTCTTCTGGATTTAATGGCTAAAATTTCAACAATGAGCTGTGAACTCTACTACTTATTAGCTTAGCTTTTAAATTCTAAGACTCTGGTATGATTGGTTGAACAGATGGTGAAGGTGTCCCTGCAAGTTGATGTACAATATTTGAATAGATGAGCTTTTAAAAGAAATTCTGTATTTTTTTCAGTCCAAGCATCAAGACATAAATAAACGGGCGTATTCAGGTAGGTATATGGTCAGCCTCATCTCAGTTATAAATTAGGGGTGGGTTATCTTTAAAAATTTTGAACGTTAATGTAAAAAAGAGTAAGAATTAGACTCTTAGTACATTCATTGTTGGGTTGATTACTCTTATCTAAACTATAAAAATAAAAATTATAATTAAAATGACTTTATTATAAAAGGGTGAAGTAGGCCATGAATTAAATTGCTATCAGATTCTGAATACCCACGGATTAAGCTGCAATAAAATATGTACGCAAACTCAAACCACAGAAAATCTTATCCTAATCCTTAGCAAATCCAGTTTTCTCCTTACCTCAAACTCACCTCTATAAGGGCAACAGATGGCTCATTGAGGTGCTAAAATAGAGGAATCATTGAGCAATTATTTGCATTCCCAAGGTGCTAGAATATGAGAATCCCCTTTATGACATCATTACCATAGGGGACTTTCTTCTCCTCCTTTCGTTAAATGCGCCAATACCGCTAAGTTTCCTTTAAACATTGACAATTTTTTCAGAATCATCTTACTATACTTGCATATTTTCAGTTTGAGTTGCGCTTACGTACGCGTGTTATCATAGCTTAACTCGGCTTGAGTATCTGTTTCTATCTATAGTCGACTATATATACTATTATAGAGACGGTCGACTATTGATAGAAACAGATGCCTGTGTTAACCCGATTGAGTATCTATAATGGTGAAATATATTCTTAGGTAATTTATTTTCAGTATGGGTATCAGAAATTATGTTACAGCAGACTCAAGTTGCTACTGTCATAAATTACTATAATAAATGGATTAAGGTACGTGAACAGAAGCTTAAAATGGTGTGCAGTAAATTCTGTAAAATGTTTAAACATAGCTGTAAACAGAGTACACTGTCATCTTCACAATGTCAAGCTAATATGAATTTATACCTTTACTGCAATAGTCACCTTTCTTGTATCATGGAAGATTGTAAATGGATCGATTTGATTGGAATGTACACTATCGAATACAGCCAATCAGAGGCCTGTGAACACAAAACTATACTGATTTTCTGTCAAGGGTGCTGATTGGCTGTATTCGCTAGTCTATGATCCTATCAATTCGCTGTATTCTGTGATACAAGAAAGGGGACTATTACAGCCACGATATAAGTACAGGTTTGTAATAGCTTGACATACGAAGTTAAGATATAGACAAGGTATCTTTCAACTTAAGCCGTATCACGTCATCATTTGCAAATCAAAATGGCCTTATTTCCTTTGATTAAACAACATTTTGATCTCTACAGTGATATGCTACTCAAATCAAATTGTATATTTTCTGTAAAAATGTTCTGCTATTTGTAGAAATATGCTGCAACCCTCAGTGGTCTCTTGAATCTTAAGGAACTAAGATCATTGACAAGAAGTCTGCAAGTGGGACATTTTTGAATTTCTGCCCAATTGTATAAAATTCTAATATAATTTCTGTTTAATTAGCCAAAAAATTGTTCAATTTAAATTGAATCAAGCAAGTTTTTCATTTTGAGTCCACTTGTTTGAAAGATTTCTGAGAGACTTTGTCATTATCAATATTGAATATTCTATGTTAGATTAAGCTATGGTTAGGCAAGATAGCTCAGCTCTATGCCTTACTTCCCAGAGTCTTCCCGTTGTTGGCTCTCACCCCCTTAATAACTAACTGTACTAACACTCGTTTGAAACACTGTTTTTTGTGGCAGTGAAAAAGTTGAATTGTCGGTTGCTAGGTGATTAGCCACTGTGGATTTGAATCCTCCTCAAGGTAAGAACAATTCTGATGAATGTGTCTGTCACATTTCAGAAATGGCCGACATTACAGGATTTAGCTAAAGCCAGTCTTGAGGTATGTTATTTCACAGTCAATATATTTTGTAGATAACCGTTTGACCAATGTGGTTTCTGAATCAAAAGTTACCTGTCTTATTTTAAATGAAATGAAATATCGAATTTACAATAGAACTGAGAGTCTTTGACTGTCTCTGAGGTCTTCAAAATAGTTTCACGCATAATTGGCATAATTCTTTACATTGAAAATAAACCGGTCTAGCCCTGTAAGTAAAGTTTTCAAGAATTAGGCCCCTACGGCTACAGGTAATCTATGAAGATAATGCCTAGTGGTTTTGCCACGGTACAAAAGGATCTTTGTGAACCCAAGAATTGTTATTTTTACTCTTGTTTAAAACATTTTAAGAATATTAGCAGAGATTATGAATATTGTGGTCTGATTTAAGCATCCAGAATAAATTGTGGTGTATATTTCAGGAAGTTAATGAAATGTGGTCTGGGCTAGGTTATTATTCAAGAGGAAGAAGGCTTCACGAAGGAGCACAGAAGGTCAGTATTTAATTTGAATTGCCCTTCACCAGCATGGTCTGGTGTCTTAAGTTCAAATTTTATTAAAACATTTGTGGCACATCAATGCTACAAGACATTAAAAGCAATAAAAAGAAATTGAGAATCCTACTTTTTTATATATCTGTCTAGGCTCATGAGTAACCCCATGTAGAATGCCGGCAAAATTTCCCCTGGCAGTAGCATTAGCCTAGATTAAGGGAGGTTGATTTGGGTCTGGAAGAAGGTTGAAAATCCCAAAAAGATGAGAATGCCCAGTCTTAAATTGTAAATGTAATAAGCTGGATGTGATTCTAAAAGATAAATCTATATAATTCAGGTTGTCAATGA
The DNA here is from genome assembly GCF_000327385.1 of Lottia gigantea. Classification (NCBI taxonomy): domain Eukaryota; kingdom Metazoa; phylum Mollusca; class Gastropoda; family Lottiidae; genus Lottia; species Lottia gigantea. Next base: position 420,953 of record NW_008707846.1, on the reverse strand, counting down.
ATTGAAGAGTGAGATGCCACGAAATGCTGAAAGTCTGATGAAAAAATTACCAGGAGTTGGAAGATATACTGCTGGCGCCATATCATCGATAGCTTACAATGAACAGACTGGATTAGTTGATGGAAATGTTATCCGAGTTCTTTCTAGATTACGTATTATTGGTACAGACAGTACCAGTCAAACAGCTATCGATACGTTTTGGTGAGCAACCACTCCAGAAATTTCATCAAGCTGAACTTTTTAATTGAAAAATACTTAAATCATGGACATGGTACTTTGCAGTTCCTTTTCGAAATTCAGAGGACATTTTTGTGAGGAAAATTTTGATCAGATTTTTTTTATTTGCTTTTATGCAATTGTGATATTTTTGATGCAGGACAGATCATACTTGGCTTTAATTCATTTTTCTTTCCTTCAACTATTTTCAGGAATCATGCTAATAAATTGGTTCCTGCAGACCGTCCTGGAGATTTCAATCAGTCGATGATGGAACTAGGTGCCACAATCTGTACTCCGAAATCTCCTTCCTGTTCAACTTGCCCTGTACAATCATTCTGTAAAGCTTTCAAACAGGTAGGAATATTCTGCTCTTGTGAAAACTCCTGTCGAGAGAGTTCTCATAATTTGCATTCTTTCAGTTCAATGATGGAAATTTATCTGAAATTGCCCTCTACTTGAACATGCCCTGTACATGTTTTCATTCTCTCCAGCTTTCAAACTGGTAAAATTATTGGGCTGTACAGAGAGTAAAGCCCAAGTTTGCATTCTTTAAAGGGGAATCCTGCTTTATCAATTGTTTGTTGTGGTTTGGAGTGTGAAATACATCAAACTGCATGCCAACATATAGAGGAAGATGCCCCTCACCTTTCATGAAATTTTTAACTTAATAAAGTAATTTTTACTGTACTAGCCAATATTTGATTTGATATTTGATATTTGATTATAAGAAATGAATTCTGATTGGACCACAAATCAGCAGCGATTTCACAAACGTACGTCCTTAAGTGAATAGTTGTAGGTCCATAGTTCGAAAATTACGTCATGTATTTTTAACTCTAAAATTTGATTTTGTGTATGGCTTCTCTGTTGCCAGGTCAACGTATAGAAACTATACAAAGGATATACATATAATATCATACATAATAAACCCAGTTTACACGATGAAATTAAAGCAGAATGCCCCTTTAAGTTCTAACATTGCTCTTAGATATGAAGGAGGGTTTCCAGATGTTCCTCATTTTGATGTGATGTGACCATTTTTTACAAGGATAACAACTTATGTTCACAGTGGTTCTTTTCTACCTGTTGGTCTTGACCAAACCTCTTGGCATTAACCAACACATTTACAGCTGGGTCCATTGAAATGAGGAAGGATCACCAGATTTTCACAAATTCACTGATATTAGAACTGAATGTATGTTATTAGGTCACAGGAAATTTGGTCACAGTAAAAAGGTCACACGGTAATTTGGTCATAGTCATACGGTCACACAGTAATATGGTCACACAGTAGTTTGGTCACAGTAAAATTGTAATAGGGTAATTTAGTCTCAGGAAGACAGTCACACGGTAATTTGGTCACGGTAATACGGTCACACTGTAATTTGGTCACAGTAAAAAGATCACACGGTAATTTGGTCTCAGTAATACAGTCACACGGTAATTTGGTCACGGTAATACGGTCACACGGTAATTTGGTCACAGTAAAAAGGTCACATGGTAATTTGATCACAGTAAAAAGGTCACATGGTAATTTGGTCACAGTAAAAAGGTCACATGGTAATTTGGTCATGGTAATACGGTCACACGGTAATTTGGTCACAGTAAAAAGGTCACATGGTAATTTGGTCTCAGTAATACAGTCACACGGTAATTTGGTCACGGTAATACAGTCACACGGTAATTTGGTCACAGTAGAAAGGTCACATGGTAATTTGATCACAGTAAAAAGGTCACATGGTAATTTGGTCACAGTAAAAAGGTCACATGGTAATTTGGTCATGGTAATATGGTCACACGGTAATTTGGTCACAGTAAAAAGGTCACATGGTAATTTGGTCTCAGTAATACAGTCACATGGTAATTCGGTCACGGTAATACGGTCACATGGTAATTTAGTCACAGTAAAAAGGTCACACGGTAATTTGGTCACAGTAATACGGTCACGGTTTTTTTGGTATTCAGGGGCTTCCCCTAGGAAAAATTTTAAAATTGGGATCAATTTCCTTGCATCGTTGGACAGAGCAATTAGCCCTCTACCGGAACCACGTGGCATAATGCCCACATGCCCAATTTTGTGTAAGAGCCTCATGGAGATGAAGAGACAAACTTAACGATATGACTTGATCATCGGATGTCAAGGTCAAGGAAACGAACCGACTGAAGTTGCGACAGTAACCGTCCTTCACCATTTATTGAATCTAGCTGTATATCAACTACTAGCGTGTGACTTTTTTACTGTGACTAAATTACAATGTGACCATATGACTATGACCAAATTACTGTGACCAAATTACCGTGTGACCTTTTGACTGACCAAATTACCGTATGACCAAATTACCATTTGACCTTATTACTGTGACCAAATTACCGTTTGACCTTATTACTGTGACCTTTTTACTGTGACCAAATTACCATGTGACCTTTTTACTGTGACCAAATTACCACATGACTATGACCAAATTACTGTTTGAACTTATTACTGTGATCAAATTACCGTTTGACCTTATTACTGTGGCCAAATTATGGTTTGACATTTTTACTGTGACCAAACTATTGTGTGACCTTTACTGTGACTAATTTACTGTATGACTATGACCAAATTACCGTTTTTACCTTATTACTGTGACCAAATTACCCTGTAACCTTTACTGTGACCAATTTACTGTATGACTATGACCAAATTACTGTTTGACCTTATTACTGTGACCAAATTACTGTTTGACATTTTTACTGTGACCAAATTACCGTGTGACCTTATTACTGAGACCAAATTACCGTGTGATCTTATTACTGAGACCAAATTACCATGTGACCTTTTTACTGTGACCAAATTACCATGTGACCTTATTACTGAGACCAAATTACCGTGTGACCGTATTACTGTGACCAAATTAAACATATGTTGACATGATGACAGTATAATGTTTTTATTTGATTATTTTTTATATTGTAAATTATATATTATTTTAGGTAGAATCTTATAAAAAGGACAATGCCAGTAAATTCATTACTAATGATAACCATAACAACAGTATTCCAGATATTGAATGCTGTAAGTTGTTGAAAAATATTTTCCACAAATTTAAAAGAATCTATAACAAGTGATTTCATTGCCTGAGAATTTCAAGTAAGATTTTAAGGCCAAATTTTATTGGAAAATATTAAGCTATGAATATTTAATTTCCCTTACTTGTATTACCACAGCCTGAGGGTGTGCTTTGGACACAAAATGTTGAAACATTTTATATATAACAAAATCTATCAACAAAACAGCTGTTTGAAGTGGAGGGATGCTGTTGCACATATTTTTGTCTGTGATGGAAACAGATTTGAAGAAAAAGTAAGGAACGATTATTTATGTTAGTGCTCTTAATTCTATTTTTAGTAATAGAAGAATGTAAGTTATGTTTGAAAAAGACGGAACCTTGGGACTCCAGGTAATACTTGTTTCTTCTTTTATTCTACAAAATATTTTAACTGTTAAAATAGTGCTCAATACATCAATTGTAGAGTGATATAGAAATACCACTGTTAAAATAGTGCTCAATACATCAATTGTAGAGCGATATAGAAATACCACTGTTAAAATAGTGCTCAATACATCAATTGTAGAGCGATATAGAAATACCACTGTTAAAATAGTGCTTAAAACATCAATTGTAGAGAAATGTAGAAATACCACTGTTAAAATAGTGCTTAATACATCAATTGTAGAGCAATATGGAAATACCACTGTTAAAGTAGTGCTCAATACATCATTTGTAGATCAATATAGAAATACCACTGTTAAAATAGTGCTCAATACATCAATTGTAGAGTGATATAGAAATACCACTGTTAAAATAGTGTTCAATACATCAATTGTAGAGAAATATAGAAATACCACTGTTAAAATAGTGCTCAATACATCAATTGTAGAGCAACAGAGAAATACCACTGTTAAAATACAGCTCAATACATCAATTGTAGAGCAATATAGAAATACCACTGTTAAAATAATGCTCAATACATCAATTGTAGAGCAACATAGAAATACCACTGTTAAATTAGAGCTCAATACATCAATAGTAGAGCAATATAGAAATACCACTGTTAAAATAGTGCTCAATACATCAATTGTAGAGAAATATAGAAATACCACTGTTAAAATAGTGCTCAATACATCAATTGTAGAGAAATATAGAAATACCACTGTTAAAATAGAGCTCAATACATCAATTGTAAAGTGATATAGAAATACCACTGTTAAAATAGTGCTCAATACATCAATTGTAGAGCTATATAGAAATACCACTGTTAAATAGTACTCAATACATCAATTGTAGAGCGATATAGAAATACCACTGTTAAAATAGTACTCAATACATCAATTGTAGAGCGATATAGAAATACCACTGTTGAAATAGTGCTTTAATACATCAATTGTAGAGCCATATAGAAATACCACTGTTAAAATAGTGTTCAGTACATCAATTGTAGAGTGATATAGAAATACCACTGTTATAATAGCGCTCTTTACAACAATTGTAGAGTGATATAGAACTATCACTGTTAAAATAGTGTTCAGTACATCAATTGTAGAGCTATATAGAAATACCACTGTTAAAATAGTGCTCAATACATCAATTGTAGAGCAATGTAGAAATACCACTGTTAAAATAGAGCTCAATACATCAATTGTAGAGCATTATAGAAATACTACTGTTAAAATAGTGTTCAATACATCAATTGTAGAGTGATATAGAAATACCACTGTTAAAATAGTGCTCAATACATCAATTGTAGAGCTATATAGAAATACCACTGTTAAAATAGTACTCAATACATCAATTGTAGAGCTATATAGAAATATCACTGTTAAAAAAGGGGTCAATACATCAATTGTAGAGTGATATAGAAATACCACTGTTAAAATAGTGCTCAATACATCAATTGTAGAGAAATGTAGAAATACCACTGTTAAAATAGTGCTCAATACATCAATAGTAGAGCAATATAGAAATACCACTGTTATAATAGTGCTCATTACATCAATTGTAGAGCAATGTAGAAATACCACTGTTAAAATAGAGCTCAATACACCAGTTGTAAGGAAATGTAGAAATACCACTGTTAAAATAGTAATCAATATATCAATTGTAGAGAAATGTAGAAATACCACTG
>NW_008707846.1:391191-415518 GCF_000327385.1 Lottia gigantea | reverse complement strand
GATTATTGTCAGATATCTTTAAACCCAATATCTCCCTAGCGATTATTGTCAGATAATCTTTAAACCCAATATCTCCCTAGGGATAATTGTCAGATAATCTTTAAACCCAATATCTCCCTAGCGATTATTGTCAGATAATCTTTAAACACAATATCACCCTAGTGTTTATTATCAGATAATCTTTAAACACAATATCTCCCTAGTGATTATTGTCGGATAATCTTTAAACCCAATATCTCCCTAGGGACCATTGTCAGATAATCTTTACACCCAATATCTCCCTAGTGTTTATTGTCAGATAATCTTTAAACCCAATATCTCCCTAGGGATAATTGTCAGATAATCTTTAAACACAATATCTCCCTAGTGTTTATTGTCAGATAATCTTTAAACCCAATATCTCCCTAGAGATTATTGTCAGATTATCTTTAAACCCAATATCGCCCTAGGGACCATTGTCAGATAATCTTTTAACCCAATATCTCCCTAGGGATTATTATCAGATTATCTTTAAACCCAATATCTCCCTAGCGATTATTGTAGGATAATCTTTAAACCCAATATCTCCCTAGGGATAATTGTCAGATAATCTTTAAACCCAATATCTCCCTAGGGATTATTGTAGGATAATCTTTAAACCCAATATCTCCCTAGCGATTATTGTCAGATTATCTTTAAACCCAATATCACACTAGGGATTATTATCAGATAATCTTTAAACCCAATATCTCCCTAGCGTTTATTGTCGGATTATCTTTACACCCAATATCTCCCTAGGGATTATTGTCGGATAATCTTTAAACCCAATATCTCCCTAGCGATTATTGTCAGATTATCTTTAAACCCAATATCTCCCTAGGGATTATTATCAGATTATCTTTAAACCCAATATCTCCCTAGCGATTATTGTAGGATAATCTATAAACCCAATATCTCCTTAGCGATTATTGTCGGATAATCTTTAAACCCAATATCTCCCTAGCGATTATTATAGATAATCTTTAAACCCAATATCTCCTTAGCGATTATTGTCAGATTATCTTTAAACCCAATATCTCCCTAGAGATTATTATCAGATAATCTTTAAACCCAATATCTCCTTAGCGATTATTGTCGGATAATCTTTAAACCCTATATCTTCCTATGCATTACTTTGTCAACCAGTTTTTGTGGTTTTGAGCGTGAAAGACATCAACAAGTTTCCATTGAAAAGAAACACATTTCTCTCCTAGATATTTAAACCCAAAAATATTGCCTGGAAATTGTCCTCTGTAAAAACAAAGTTTGAATACATTATATGTGCACATGTGCTTATATTTTTATCAATGCAAAGACTAACAGTAATTTTTTGAGGCTGCTATTCCAATTCTCTTAAAAATAATGGGAAATATTTACTTTGCTCAGACAATACTATTTGACAGATTTATGGGAATTCATTCCATGTTCCAATCTTACTATGTTGTAAAATCTATTTTTAGGTCTGCTGGAAAGATAATAGGAATTCCCTTGTCCAATCTTACTACTTTGTATAATCTGTTTTAGGTTTTTTTGACAGGATAATGGGAATTCCTTGGTTCAATCTTACTATTTTATCTAATTTATTTGTAGGTCTGCTTGCAGGATTATGGGACTTCCCTGGTCCAATCTTACTATGTTGTCAAATCTATTTTTAGGTCTGTGGACAGGATTATGGGAATTCCCTGGTCCAATCTTACTATGTTGTCAAATCTATTTTTAGGTCTGTGGACTGGGTAATGGGAATTCCCTGGTCCAATCTTACTATGTTGTCAAATCTATTTTTAGGTCTGTGGACAGGATTAAGGGAATTCCCTGATCCAATCTTACTACTTCAAATAATCTATTTTTAAGCCTGTTGACAGGATTATGGGAATTCCCTGTTCCAATCTTACTATTTTGTCAAATCTATTTTTAGGACTGCTTGCAGGATTATGGGAATTTCCATCTCAGTTGATTACAGATGACAATGATGATATCTCCGAGATATTAAAGTCTAAGTTTGGAATCATGTTATGTGGCACTGATAAACACAGGACAGTGGGGGAGGTGGTACATATATTTTCTCATATCAATCAAACCTATTTGGTAGAAACGGCTGAAATTTCAGACAGCAAGAGTGACATATCAGACAGCAAGAGTGAAATATCTGACAGCAGGAGGGAAATATCAGACAATTCAGACAGGTGTGTGGGGAATATCAACTGTAAATGGGTCACAAAAGAAGAATTTTTAGAATCAGCTGTTTCCACTGGGATGAAAAAGGTAAAAAGATTCAATTTTTTGATTTACCAACCAGCCATTTTGTGAAAGTATATGTCTAAAGTGTCTAAATTGATTGACAACCTCAGACTGTATTTTACTGTATTGATGGACCTAATTGCGGAGTGACATCAGGTGGATCACTGATTAATCCTTAAATTTAGTATTAACAATATACAATGTATCTATATACGAATGATATAGTCTTCATGCGCCAATTATTAGAAATATCTTGAAACTCTCAATAACAATAACTGCATGTTTCAGGTTCTGTTTTCATTTTTCCAATGATTCCGAGACAATATCATGTGTACATGTATCAATTATAGATATAGCGATATAACTGTTACGAAAGTCCTCAATACATCAATTTTAGATCAATATAGAAATACCACTGTTAAAATAGTGCTCAATACATCAATTGTAGAGAGATATAGAAATACCACTGTTAAAATAGTGCTCAATACATCAATTGTAGAGAGATATAGAAATACCACTGTTAAAATAGTGCTGAATAAATCAATTGTAGAGAGATATAGAAATACCACTGTTAAAATAGTGCTCAATACATCAATTGTAGAGCAATATAGAAATACCTCTGTTAAAATAGATCTCAACAGGTTTCTATATAGTAGTAAAGCCATGTTCACTTACTGGACTAACTTGATTTAACGAATGTCAAAACTGGCAATTTTATCATAAATAAGGATATTTAGCGCCCTGATTTGCACAAATAAAATACAACTTTTCCAATCCCGTTAAAACTAAGGAATATAAGACGTAATAAAGAGTTGTTAAAGCAACAGTGTAGTAAAATGTGAATGAGTTGACAATTTTTAGTTAGAATTGCCACTATCTAGTAAGGGGAGATAACATATATTATTATGTTATTGTGGTCTGGTGGTATAATGATTAGGTATTTTCTTCCGGGAACTGCGTCATTTCCAGTTAACTTTTTGGTACCATAGGCATTGGATGAAGAATTGGAATGTCCCAAATAAAAGTCAAAGGTGTCCCTGATACACATGAAAGGCTAGAGAACCTCTTTACAATCACTTTAAAGAAGAAAAAAAAAAACACCTTATAAAATGGTGTCAACTACATAATTTGATAATTGCCTGCAGAAAACTTAATTTAGATTTTACATATTATTTTATAGGTTTTTCGTGCGTATGAAAAAAGTTTAAAAGAAATGCCTAATAAGGTAGGAACAAAGATGTCTTTCTTTTTATTTTAAATCTTTGTAATTGTATCAGCTCTTGTTCTTTTTGCATAACCTTTAATGTTTATTTTTTATTACAGGGAGTTAAAAGAAAGCGAAGTAAGACTGAAGTAGAGAATACAAATCAACCTTCAATAAGTTCTTTCTTTAAACGAAAATCATAGAGATTCCTTGATACAACATCTGATTCTATAATTAAATATACCAAATATTAAATATGTGTATACTCTGAGAGTCATCAGTCATTCTGGAAGGTCAAGGATGCCTGCCCTGTCTCAGTTCTCATGGTAGTGAAGCTCAAACTCAAAAAATGTACTAGATTAATAATCTTTCCTTATCATTCCAGTCTACCCAGCTATTAATAAGTACTAGATAAGTAATCTCTCCTTATTATTCCAGTTTACCCAGCTATAAATAAGTACTAGATAAGTCACCTCTTCTTATTATTCCCGTCTACCCAACTGTAAATAAGTACTAGATAAGTCATCTCTCCTTATTATTCCAGTCTATCAAGCTATAAATAAGTACTAGATAAGTCATCTCTCCTTATTATTCCATTCTACCCAGCTATAAATAAATACTAGATAAGTCATTTCTTCTTATTATTCCATTCTACCAAGCTATAAATAAGTACTAGATAAGTCATTTCTCCTTATTATTCCAGTTTACCCAGCTATAAATAAGTACTAGATAAGTCATCTCTCCTTATTATTCCATTCTACCCAGCTATAAATAAGTACTAGATAAGTCATTTCTCCTTATTATTCCATTCTACCCAGCTATAAATAAGTACTAGATAAGTAATCTCTCCTTATTATTCCACTTTACCCAGCTATAAATAAGTACTAGATAAGTCATCTCTCCTTATTATTCCAGTCTACCAAGCTATAAATAAGTACTAGATAAGTCATCTCTCCTTATTATTCCAGTCTACCCAGCTATAAATAAGTACTAGATAAGTCATCTCTCCTTATTATTCCCGTCTACCAAGCTATAAATAAGTACTAGATAAGTCATCTCTCCTTATTATTCCAGTCTACCCAGCTATAAATAAGTACTAGATAAGTCATCTCTCCTTATTATTCCAGTCTACCCAACTGTAAATAAGTACTAGATAAGTCAACTGTTCTTATTATTCCGGTCTACCCAGCTATAAATAAGTACTAGATAAGTCATCTCTACTTATTATTCCAGTCTACCCAGCTATAAATAAGTACTAGATAAGTCATCTCTCCTTATTATTCCAGTACTAGATAAGTCATCTCTCCTTATTATTCCAGTCTACATAAGTCAACTGTCATTATTATTCCAGTCTACCCAGCTTTTAATAAGTACTTGATAAGTCAACTGTCTTTATAATTCCAGTTGATCCAGCTGTAAATATGTACTAGATAAGTCAAGTCTCCCTTCATTATACTCCAATGTCTGGACAAATTTTTAATGACTTTTTATAACCCCCCTAGCCTGAAATAATAAAATTTCTGTAGATTTATCGTGACAAACGAGATATATATTTTCCTACTTACCACCTTTCTAAAACTGAGCAAATTGATTCTATAGAATAATTATCTCTCGCATAAAGAGACAATTAATACGCGACAATTCATATTTTGAATGCCAAGATTTTGACCAATCGCAGTACAGATATATTAAAAATACGGGTAATAATGGCAGCTGCCATAACATGTAGACAAGCTGGTTTAGTGACGCTAAAACAGCGAGATGAAGTGTTTTATTCATATACATCTCAAGGATTTGATAAAAAGAAAGTTCAAAATTCAGACAGAAACTGGAATACTGGTAAAAGATGAATATTTAGTTAGATTTAGTGAGAAAGAAGTAAAAGTTTCAAGGTAAGAATTAGAGCTTTGACTTTAAGAAAAGTAAATGAACAGAATCAAATTCTTGACTCGAGTAAGAAAAAGAAAAGCTAACGTGAATTATTACATCAATTAAGCTGTGTAGATTCCTTACTTTTCCTGGGGTCGGTTTCACAAAAGAGTTACGACGGTCGCTAGTCGTTCGTAAAACTTACGATGGATTTCACGAAATAAATTCAATCGCAACTTTGGTCGTATCTTAGGATTTAAGACCATTAGCTACGACATGTACTTAGATGTCGTAGGACCGATCTTTCGTTCAAAATGGTGGGTTGCACGGGGATGGGTCCGTAACACAACGAGATTTAAGGAGTAGAGCTGTTAAATACCGCCTTAACGCTTGGGAAACTGCTGAAAAAGGAAATGAAATGAAGTACTAGGCTACAAAACAGTAGCAATTACAACATGTGGCGGTCGTTCAAATCTCACATGGATTTAAAAGTGGGTCCAGGTGGGTGTGTCAAGTGCAAGTAAAAACAGTATGCCTGTCTCAGACACTCGAGTAAACGTTTCAAAACTGATTTGCAGAAAGCGGCTTACAAGACACTTTTTCAAGTGCAATGTTTATTCCATGTTTAGTATTAGGGGGTGAAAGCCGACACCGGGCCTGTTTGGGTTATGTTTCAAGTAAAGAAACTACACTTGGTCGCAAACTTGCGACGATCGTAATCTTTGTGAAACCGGCCCCTGGTTCGTCAGAATAGCAAATGAACTTTTTTTTATTGCTCATGAATTGGGTTACGCCTACAAAGTATTAGTGGTGTTCATTTTTTTTCTAACGCGGTTAAGCATGAAAAAAACAATATATTGCAATTATTCACAGATCTGAGGCTACCTTGTGGTTGGATTCCTGTCCATTCTATCAAAAAAAAACTGCCACATTCCCATTACTGTGGACTGTACAAAATTGGAACTTAAAGGAACGATTCTAGTCGGATTTTGACAAAAACGATCTTATTCAGTATGACCAGCTTTGATTTTATATAAAAATATTTGGCAGTACAGTAACAATTACTTTTTGAGGCGATACTGAATAACATCTGTCAAGAATTGGGCCATCTAGAGTGTTTACAGGCTAAAAATTGAACGCGTTTTCAAGAGCAAGGGCAATAACTCATACTAATTATCAATAGGGTTCATTATTGGGTGATAATAAACACTTATGCCAAGTTTCGTCAAAATCCGCCAAGAATTGTCCCTTCTAGAGTGTTTACAGGCTAAGAACAAGGGCAATAACTCATACTAAATATTTTTCGATTCTTCTGAATTTCAATAGGGTTCATCCTTGGGTGATTACGAACACTCACACCAAGTTTCGTCAAAATCCGTCAAGAATTGTGCCTTCTAGAGTGTTTACGAGCTAAAATTGAACGCGTTTTCAAGAACAAGGGCAATAACTCATACTAAATATTTTTCGATTTTTCTGATTTTCAATATTGTTTATCCTTGGGTGATAACAAACACTTATGCCAAGTTTCGTCAAAATCCGTCAAGAATTGTCCCTTCTAGAGTGTTTACGAGCTAAAAATTGAACGCGTTTTCAAGAACAAGGGCAATAACTTATACTAAATATTTTTCGATTCTTCTGATTTTCAAAAGGGTTCATCCTTAAGTGATTACGAACACTCATGCCAAGTTTCGTTAAAATCCATCAAGAATTGTGTCTTGTAGAGTGTTTACGAGCAATTGTAGACGGGCGGACGGACATGGGTGACGGCAATATACGCCCCCATTCCATGTGGGCGTATAAAAATGACTTGCTGGACCATAGTCCGTTACCTAAAACAGAAAATTCATCATATAATACAAATGAATATAAGGCTAAGAAAATGTATTAGATTATTTGTTCAAAGAGTTACTATGGTAGGGGAGGTGGCGATGTGTTGGGGAGTGTTGCCATGGACCATGTGGTTATTTAAGTTCTTGTTCCGTTAATAAGCAGTCACGGGCCTTTTGGTATAAACGTTCGGATACTTTTCTTGTAGACCTTGTAATCGTTTTTGACATAGTGTGAGGTATTTTTGAAGACATATTTCTAGTACTTTTCTAGTACTGCTGAAGACTATTTTCATATTTTTAAGAGCCAAATCAAACCCCCAAAATTGTGAATCCCTTAAAAGTAGGAGGAGTTCATACCAGCTGAGTGCTACAGAATCGAACTCCAGACTCTTACCTTCTATTGCTATAGATGAAGTATTTCTTGTTTTGGAATGATGGAAAATGCTTGTTACAAACCCCAAATGTGTAAAAAAAAAGAAACAAATCTTTAAACTGATAATTTTATTCAAATTCGTCAGTTTAATCTTAATAGTCACTACTCAGACCACGTGACTTTATGATGTATTAACGAATTCAAAACCAGATTTCTCTACAACGGTACCAATTCCATTGTTAACAACAAACAATCCAGCTGTATGCTGTACAGTGGTGAAGTTAGCATTGTATAAAAAGCACAAATCTAGTGGAGGACCAACGTGTGATATTGTCAAACATCTTGGTTCATCTTTACATTTTTGGATGCATTGGGAAAGAAGTGGACTGATTGAATCGATGTAGATGTTTTCTATATAATTGACATATACCAGAGGAAGATGGAGTAAAGCCACACTCGGGTCTTATAGCACATTCTTCTGAACAATTGTTTGCAAAAAAATCACCCAGTTTATATCCATTCACTACTACATTAAGTTCCACTGAAATATAAATCGTATTGTTATTGCAATAGTTTATAGAGGACAGAATTCGTTAAGAAAGAACCATTACAGGCCTGACAAATTTAGATGACTTGAATGACTTGTTGAGTCGCTGTAGTTGAGCCCCCCCTAGCTACGGGCCTGCATAAAGGTAATAAATATTTACACCATTTTATTTTTCGTCTGACTTAGGTGGTTTTCGTTGTTTCACAAGAAGAGAATGTGATTGACACATCTTACAAACGTCGTTAAAACCACGCCTCCTTATCGATTAATTACTTTTATTTTCATAAAACAGATATACAATTTAGCTTCGCACAAGGCCGTGGTATTACACCAATTAAACAATCGCTTTTCTTTTTGCTGGTTTAAAATTACTTTGAAATCATTAATCGTTTTTACATCATTTACTAATACAATGTTTATCTGCTAAAGTGAAACACGGTAGTAATTTACATTGTTCATATTGTCCTTTCGTTAAATTGTTTGTTAAATGGATGTAGGTATGTACTGTGCTTAATTAAGTAATATATACTAGTTTCGAACTTTTTGAAAAGACAATTTGGCTTGAATCTTGTAAAGGATAGTGACGTCATATTGAGATCTTAACACGATTCCTTCATTGTTTTAAATTGTCACCGGATCTCTCAAATATCTTCGTACCTATTCACAATAGAAACCCAAAACATGTTACCTTGACAAGCTTTCTGTTCTGTCCAAGTACCATTTTCCTCACACCCCAGAGTACCAGTTTCAACAAAGCCAACTGAGCAGCTAAAGTTAAAAAATTCTACAACAATACCGGATTCTGTTACATCATCAGAGAGAGTGATATTCTCACCTTGTGGACACTCTACAGCTAAAATGTTAAAATGAATTTGTCAGTAGAATGGCGTGATAGAGTTGGGTGAAATTATTCTAAAGGAAGATAGTTTATATGGCAAGTGATTACACCCACTTACATTATTTCAGACAATATAAGATAAGGCCTCTAAAAACCAAGTAATGTAGGTCAACTGATAGCTTGTCAGGAAAGGTAAAAATACCATTTCAGTCATAAGTCTAATTAAAATTGAGAAAATGTCGATTGAAATGAAAATAACATAGTGAGAATAAACAATTATTTAGTTCAACCGAATACAATAGAGAGACTGAATTTGATTGAACTATTCTCAATCTATACTGAAAGAATTCTTGAGTTCAAGGGAAGTAACTCATGATATTTATGTAACTGAAGACATAAGAATTAAAAGATATATATTTTTGGAGTTTGCTTAAAGCTGGCAATAAAACACAGAATTTGTTTTTTAGATAATTAACATAGTGTGTTGTATTTACTAATAAACGAGCCCTGTTAACTATAAGTTTGATCACTTTCTGAAGATGTTTTCAATTTTCAATGGAAATACTTACCACTTATGTTTCAGTTAACTGAAGGCAAGACAAACTTTACGTAGTGTTTTGTATTTTCTACTGAACGGGACTTGTCCAATCAGTAGTTAACTAAAGGCAAGAGAAAGTTTTTTAGTGTTAGAAACTGTTGTGAGAGAGACTTATTAACCAAGACTATAATTATTCCCCTTTTACGAACTCTTTAGTTATGAAGATAGATTCTTTCTGTTGTTTATGTATGACGTTGTAAATTCCATTCGAAGAAATCCATAATAAATCCATAATATCCATTTATACAGTCTTCTTACAATGAACCATCGCATTTTCAACTTTTCTCAGCTTTTTCTTTATCAAAGCACAGGACGAGGCGGTACCACCAAAATAAATTTTCACCATTGTTAAAACTAACAAAACATTACCAAGCTTACCAGCACTGACTTGCTTCGGACCTAATCCCGTGATTTCACCTTAACACTAAGAATTTCAGTTGCTGTTTCTATACATGTCTTTTCTATATATATCTCAGTCTCAATAAAAGACGAGTCGTCCTTTAAACTTTCAAAAGCAGATAATTCTAGACACACGTGGATTTGAAGGCTCAAATATCGACGGTACCTTTGAACACAATTACTGATTTGACTTACAAAAAGAAATCTTGTTTCTGAGACTAAGGTAAAATTGGTCAAATGAATGGCGAATCTGTTCCTTCTAATTTTTGTTTCGGGGAAACTGGCTAATAAAGGGTTTGGTCTAGTTCGGATGGGACAATTATTCAAACCAATGTTTTCTATCACCTGTGAACGTAAACAATACACCAACTGTTGGAAATCTTGAGGATGTTGGCCATGTCAGTAGTTATAAAATGTATGTCATGATAATGGATGAAATAGTTAAATGTGTAGTTAAATTTGGGACAAAAGGGGCTGTATCTTCTATCTGGACAGATAGTTTCGCGATTAACATAATAAGTCACGCCCATATAGTAACTGTTGCTAGTCCGACATTCGCAATTAAAATGTTTTGGAGAAGGACCCAGGTGAAAGGCGAATTATTGTAACAACAACAGGGCGTTTTCCCTGTGCACGGACAGATATTGATAAGTTTAGTGGAATCAGTCTTGTTATGGGATCAGATTTGTTGTTTGTGAATGAAGAATAATTCACGGTAATGAATACAGATGGATTGGAGGTTTCTAACAATAAATTTAGTGCCATTGTAGAGAAATCTGATTTTATATTCGTTAATACACCATAAAGTCACGTGGTTTGAGTAGTGACTATTAAGATTAAACTGACGAATTTAATAAAATTATCAGTTTAAAGATTTGTTGTCTGTGAATGGTCACTCGCATAGTGAGTAAAACATATCCATGTATAGAAATAAATAAAAAACTAGGATCACAAGTGACAATCTAGTTAACGGAGATGCTGAAATAGAAAAATTGAAATTCAAACATATAGCTTGCCAGGCAAGGTAATATACGCCCACTGGAAGCTTTGATTTTGAATGAAAATATTGACAGTACAGTAACAATTACCAGTATGAAATATTCAGTACCGTACTTATCTAGTACTTATTTATAGCTGGGTAGACTGGAATAATAAGGAGAGATGACTTATCTAGTACTTATTAACAGCTGGGTAGAATGGAATAATAAGGAGGATGACTTATCAAGTACTTATTAACAGCTGGATAGACTGGAATAATAAGGAGAGATGACTTATCTAGTACTTATTTATAGCTGGGCAGACTGGAACAATAAAGACAGTTGACTTATCTAGTACTTGTTTATAGCTTGGTAGACTGGAATAATAAGGAGAGATGACTTATCTAGTACTTATTTATAGCTGGGTAGACTGAAATAATAAGGAGATACGATTTATATAGTACAAAATGATTGAGGCGCTTCACGTTTGAGTGGGAAGCTTAAGTAATCATGGGATTTCTATCAATTGGGATCCAAAATGCAAACCTATTTAACATATTATTATTTAGATGTCCCTTCTGTGAGGTGTTGTTGTGCATTGTTAAACCTGTTGGCTTGATTGGCACAATAAAATGCAATTCTGAAAGGAAAATTATAGATAACCACAAAAAAATTTTTATATACGTTGTATTTAGTTAATATTGTTTATATCTCAGAAGTAATAAAAGGATCATCACCAAATTCGACATGTATCATCTTCATAATCATATTGAAACACATAATAAAAATAAACAAATCCATGAGGGATCGTAAATTATAAAATGTAGAAGAAAATACTGTACAGAGTTATCTTTCCTGGGAATAGTTTATTTTTCATTAGAAACACGAATGATAATGATATGCAGAAAATGTCACGTGATCTGAATTGATTTCCGTAACATTCAATCTACGAAAAGACGATCCGAAGATTACGATCCAGCTAACTCGATCTAGTGGTGAAGTTCCAAAGATTACTATCAGCTTTCTGTGTTCTACAAAGTGTTCTAGAAAGACTAATATTGAAAAAAATAAATAAGGTAGGAAAATACGTAAAAATAATTCTATTTTATAAGATTAGTCATTTCTACCTAAGAAATGAACCCGTGATTTGGATCCTATTTTGAACCAGATACAGCGCCATATATTTGGATATACTAATTGGTAAATTTGAAAGATAAAAATAATCTAAAAATCTAACAAAAACATATGTGAGCGATCATTATAGTTATCAGTCATCATTTTTACATACAAATTTTTTGTTTGTTAGTTTGAATATAAATCTATCTTGTGATAGATTATAAAGATATATATTTGTGTATATGAATAATTATTGCATATAAATAAATGTTTATATATGGAAATATGCCGTGTATAAAAAAACTCTCTATATGAATAAACTCTTTAAATATTCTTTGTATATAAATATTCCATGTACCATGTACAATTTATATTTTATCTAAATATAGTAAATTTTTTAGTATAGTAGATACATGACATCCCGTTTGCTTCCTAACCTGAAGGTCCAGGGTCCAATCCCGGTATAGGCCGAGATGATACCTTCGGATTTTTCAAACCCTGTCAGTAATGCAGGTAAGAGGGACTCACATGGAAAAAACGTCTAGTCGTTCGGATGGGACATTAAACAGAGTCCACGTGTGCTACAGACTGTGTACGTTAAAGATCCCTCGATAATTGGAAATAAAAAAAGAGCAGGCTAATGCCTCATTGCACCCTGCATGGCGTTGCCCGTAGCTAATTACACTACATACATAGTTAGACCCAAACATCTGTTTCTATTCCAACTATCAAAATAGCTATCAGACAGATGATTTTGACTATGTTTAATAATAATGATAAACTCTTTAAAGATGCGTTCCCTTATTTTCCATTATGAAAATGAAAATGATAAAACTTATATGAATAGAAAGTAGAGGTGTTCTAATGACTTGGACTTGTCTTACATGTCCATAATTAATTCATAATTAGCTAAACTAGAAGAGAATTACCAGTAGAATTCTAATGAATGACCGATCAAGAAAGGCCAAAACGCCTTTTTTTTTTTTATCTCTGTTGTCATTTTTATTCACTTTTTGAACAAGTAATACAAATTTCATTCTTTAATGTTGCAACACTGAGCCTTTCTGACTCTTTCAATCGGGAGAATATTATTGCTGTAGGATTGGGTAATTGTTGGAAGATACTTTTTATGGGTGTTTGAGATAATCTTCGCATAGCCCAAAGTAAATGAGAAAAACTAGATTACATTTGCAAGTTTTTGTAAATCATAGTCCGAAATCTCGGCCTTTTTTGGTAATTTTCGAACATTTTGAGAAATATTTTGGAAAATGTTTTTGTATAATCACAATTGATACCCATTTGCCAAGCTTCGTAAAAATCGAATAAACTTTCAACAATACACATACACATTTTGAGGCACATTTGAGTCTGATGTCTGAAAATATATCTTAAAGGTAATTCCGCGATCTGCTGCAATGCCAAAAATATTCTAACTATTACAGTTTTTGCTAGGTACTCTGATAACAATTATAAGAAAAAGACTAGACCTGTGAACAGCACTAAGCGTGGCCCGTGATACTTTGCCTGATAGCTGTATGACATTTTTGAACTTCAAACCCTCTCAAGCCTGGTGTTGACTCGACCACTTTTAGTAAAGAGCCAAGCTAAATTTAATGTTTTGTGAAAGGGTAAATTCAATCTTGTATCAATATAACTTATCGTATGGTTATTTTAATAGCTTCATGGTAGCTATAATATACAGGTATGTGTGAAATGTGAACATTATGTGACGGAATTTCTTTACTGATATAAACATGATCTATAAGTGTCTCACCTTCAGTAGTGTAATGCTGAACAAGTTGTTGAAAACCAAATTTTTGAAAACAATTTAGTATAGACAAATGACCCTCCAAGATATCGAGACTTAGACCTTGTACTTTGTGAATAGTAACTGCATAGGCGAGACGTAATGGGAACTGGCGTCTAACATCGCCCTTTTAGTTAACTTATTGTAAGTGAAAATTGGAAAAAAAAAATTGAAAAAAAAAAGTTATTTTTTTAAATGTTGAAAGATTACAAATCAGATTAATCTGTTTATGACCCAAACTACTTCACACCTGCATGTCAAAAGTTCATATGGATAGCTTTCCTATCATATTATATAACCTGTTATAACACCTGTCAATCATTTTAATCCCCACAATCTACAGATTTTTATCACATTTTTTATAAACATTTAACACTTTTATGCCTATTTTCACAAATTCAATTTTGTATTAAACCACCCATGTCACATATCGTTGAAAAGAGAAAATTGAGTATATCCTGAATATACAAACCATATTAATTAGTTAATTACATTGTAAGTTAGAACCCTCAGTCGAAAAAAACCTCAATATTTTTAAAACATATTTTAATGGATTATTGTCATATATCACTGAAAAGATAATCAAAAGGGAATTACAAAATTGAAAAAAATAATTTTCTGTGTTTATTAGAAAAGTTGTCAAAAATGTTAATTTTTGAATGGCTATTAAACCGGAAGTTAATATTTTTCAACCAATATGAGTACACCTGTGGATAGCTGAGGTCAAGAACATCCTACAGTGAAATTTTCAAGGCCATCGAAGGTCAAGGTCACATGGTGTGGCCTTTTGAATTTTCAAACAATTCAGAATTGGGGGTGCCAGGCGTGATTTAAAAAAACCGGAAGTTCTCACGCAAAAACCGGAAGTGATAGAAAAATTTTGATTGTATAAATTTATTTGTATGGCCATTCTGTATATGTCCTGTGAATTTCAGATCAATTATATAATTAGCGGCTGAGTTAGAAATTTTGAGCTTTTTTGAAAATTTTGGATTCAAATTTTTTTGACAAAAGTATTTAAAAATTGAAATTTTTTAGTCTCACCAGATACGTCTTATTACAATGAACATACTAAAGGAAATTTCAGGTAAATCGGTTCATAAATAAGCCCTACAGACTTGATGCAAAATATTTGCACATTATGCAATGGCACACTTCCGGTTTGGCAAAAATTACGTTTTAGTGATTCATTTTTGATTCCAGGTCATTTAAAAATGTTTGGTGAAGACAATTATGCTATAGCATTTTCGATTTTGTCTAGGGACGTTCCCAAAACAAAAAAAAAATAATAAATAAATAAACATAACGAAAACAAAGCGTGACAAATCGTTAGATTTGCCACAATACAGCTTCCAACTTAACTCGGAAGCCGTGAATATCCACAACTCATTAACTGTTTCCGCTCGATGTAACAAATTAACCCACTCTGTCTCTCATTCTCTATATAAACTCACACAATCTTCACTGTTCATACAACTCGAATATCGAATCAATATGATGATCAATGCTAATTTGATGTTGATGGTGGTCTTGCTGTGGGCTGGAACATTACCAGTGGCCAGTCCCAAGAATTACCCCTTCATGTTAAAAAGACAAACACCAGGTAAGTATAGTAGAGATTGCTGTGATTGAAGAGGACTGGGAAACAATTCTTTATAAAATGTCAGTAGTAATTTTTCTTCTTTGTTATTTCAGAAAGATATGTCTGATAAAAATGCTGTTTTAAGATTTTTATTTTAGGTCTAAGATTCAAAATGTGAAATAACCTTTCAAAATTACCTTCATTATTCTAGTTTACTAAATATTATATAATGTATAATTATATAATAATAGTAATTCAATCAATTTTTAATGTTGGTCGAATTTCTACTGTGGTTTAGAACCTATAATTTTTTTTTTTAAATTACAAATAAAAGAACTTTATGTTAACACCTATCTTATTTTGTGTAGATTGTGAGAAGTACGTTCTGCCAATAAATGCAATGTGGGAACCGACATGTGACGAAAATAAACGATTCAAATGCAAAAAAGGGTATGAATTGATAGTTCAGACCACCTGTAAAAACGGTGGTTGGACTTTGGAACCAACTTGTGAAGGTAAGCAGTTGTATATTTAGAGGAGGGGCGGGCACTCGGGTAGCCATCAGGTCCATAAAATGTCATATTTTTGAAGTAAGAATGAAGTCCTCTAAATGTTCTAAATACATATCGAGCCATCTGAAATCAACTGCCTTCTTGTGTGTCTGTGACAGCCCTAAAGAGATTTGTCACTATAGGTATATAAACAGAAACAGGAGATTAAAAATCAAATTTAAGGAGATGAGGTATTTCTCTTGGAAAGAAAGTCAAGCATGGGGCTAAGTTTACTATTTCGGGAATAATAAGTTATTGCCTGATAAATTTTATTTACTTCATCAGCTGCAGGGTGTCCACAAGGTGAGATTATCACTAACTCTGATGTTGTAACAGAATCCAGAACATTAAATGAAGATTTCAGTTTTGACTGTTCAGTTGGCTTCACCCAGAATGGTGTGACGGGTATGCTGAGGTGTGATGAAAATGGTACCTGGATAGAACAGAAAGCTTGTCAAGGTAACAGTTTCTTACACTAAAAAACTTTCTCTTGCCTTTAGTTAACTACTGATTTGACAGGTCTCGTTCAGTAGAAAATACAACAAACTACGTAAAGTTTGTCTTTCCTTCAGTTAACTGAAACATAAGTGATAAGTATTTCCATTGAAAATTGAAAAACTCTTCAGAAAGTGATAAAAGGACAGGTAACAGGGCTCGTTCAATAGAAAATACAACACACTACGTAAAGTTTGCTAACTCTGATATCCAGAGTATAGAGTCTTGTCTCTAAAATCAAAGATGTTTTTTTAAAGGGTGTTGTGCAAGAGACAGGGATTGCTATCATTTTCTGAAGACACCTGACTCTGACATTTATCTTTGATAATATAGGAGGCCTTTCTTAGTGTGTAAGGTTTGAACGACATATAGACCGAATTTGAATTGATGCATGTCGACTGTCATATTTTGATTTCACTTTACTCTCTGGGTATTGTCTGATCAGTATATTTTATTATATCAGCTTTAGAGTGTCCACAAGGTGAGATTATCACTAACTCTGATGATGTAACAGAATCCAGAACATTTAATGAAGATTTCCGTTTTGAATGTTCAGTTGGCTTCACTCAGAATGGAGTGACGGGTATTCTGAGGTGTGATGAAAATGGTACCTGGACAGAACAGAAAGCTTGTCAAGGTAACAGTTTTTAAGATGTTGAATTATCTAAAAGAAATTCTGAGCTTTACGAAAACTCCAAAGATATATATCTTTCAATTCTATGTCTTCAGTTACATAAATATCATGAGTTACTTCCCTTGAACTGAACAATTCTTTTAGTATAGTTTGATAATAGTTCAGTCAAATTCAGCCTCTCTATTGTATTGGGTTAAATAATAAATGTTTATTCTCACTATGTTATTTTCATTTCAACCGACATTTTCGCAATTGTAATCAGACTTACGACTGAAATGGTATTTTTACCTTTCCTGACAAGCTATCAGTTGACCTACATTACTTGGTTTTTAGAGGCCTTATCTTATATTGTCTGAAATAATGTAAGTGGGTGTAATCACTTGCCATATAAAACTATCTTCCTGAATAAGCTTTAGGATAAGTGCAATTTTAACATTTTAGCTGTAGAGTGTCCACAAGGTGAGAATATCACTCTCTCTGATGATGTAACAGAATCCAGTATTGTTGGAGGACTTTTTAATTTTAGCTGCTCAGTTGGCTTCGTTGAAACTGGTACTCTGAGGTGTGAAGAAAATGGTACTTGGACAGAACAGAAAGCTTGTCAAGGTAACATGATTTGTGTTTTTATTGTGAATACGTACGAATATATTTGGCAGATCCAGTGACAATTTAAAACACAAAGGAATCGTGCTAAGATCTCAACATGACGTTTTTTGTACAAGATTGGAACCAAATCGTCTTTTCAAAAAGTCAGAAACTATTACATATTACTACCGTGTTTCACTGTAGCAGATAAACGTTGTTTTAGTAAATGATGTAAAACGGTTAATGATTTCAAAGTTATTTTGAATCTTCAATATGTTTATCATAATGGTGCAGTACCGTAGCTAGCCCAGGGTCTCTGGGAGCCAATTGTTTTAAAGGGGGACTCAACTATAGCGACTCAACAAGTCATTCAAGTCATCTAAATTTGTCAGGCCTGTAATGGTCTTTGTTAACGAATTCTGTCCTCTATAAACTATTGTGATACGATTTATATTTCAGTGGTACGTAAAGCAGTAGTGAATAAAGGTTTACCGAAAATAACATTTGCACGCAATTGTAAAAGAGATTGTGCTACAACACCCGGGTGTGGCTTTACTCTATCAGTCAGTGGTATATGTAAAACATATAAAAAACCACTCATCTACTTTCATCGATTCACTCAAGGTCTCTCCCAATGCATCCAAAAATGTAAAGATGAACCAAGTTGTTTGACAATGTCATACAGTGGGCCTCCTCTTTTTGTTTGCAATTTATACAATGCTAACTTCACCACGTTACAGAATACAGATGGATTGGAGGTTGTTAACAATGGAATTGGTACCGTTGTAGAGAAATCTGGTTTTGATTTCGTTAATACACCATAAAGTCACGTGGTCTGAGTAGTGACTATTAAGATTAAATTGACGATTTGAATAAAATTATCAGTTTAAAGATTTGTCTTTTTTTTTTTTTTTACACATTTGGGGTTTGTAACAAGCATTTTCCATCATTCCAAAACAAGAAATATTTCATCTCCAGCAATAGAAGGATGGAGACTGGAGATCGATTCTGTAGAACCCAGCTGGTATGAACTCCTCCTACTTTTAAGGGACAGATTCTCAACTTTGTGGGTTGGATTTGGTTCTTAAAAATATGGAAATAGTCTTCAGAAGTACTGGAAATGTACAGAAAATGTCTTCAATAATACCTCACACTATGTCAAAAGTCATTACAAAAGTATGCAAAAAAAGTATCCGAACGTTTATACCAATAGGCCCGTGACAGCCTTAAACAAGAACTTAATTGATTAATTGAACTTAACGTAATTTCTATGAGTTAAATTCTCATTTCACCTGAACACTAGGAATTTCAGTTGCTGTTTCTATACATGTCTTTTCTATATATATCTCAGTAGTATAAGACATTTCAATATTGTCGCAAGGGGATTCCCCATTTCATTTCATTCCATGGGGAAAATGCGACCATATTGAAAGGTCCCCTACACCCTACATTTCATAAATTCTTACACCTAAAAACACCATCAGTCAATTCCTACATTCCATCAAAAAAGCACATTAAAAATACCCTTATATAAAATAACTTCCTTGTTTCGCTTAACATCCGGTTTTTTAATAGCCTCGTTTTTAATAATGTTATTTTTAGTCTAGAAACTTCTAGAAGGAAGATAACTCTTTTTTTGGAAAAAAAACAGACCACAATTTTCTACTCAATTTTTAAACCTTAAAAATGGCAAATAAAATACTAGATCAAATCTTTTCTTTCTTAACAAAAAAATAGAGGATTATATTATCATCTCACCAACTGTTGGTTCTAAATCCCAGTTGAATAATGGTGGTAGAATTACCTTCGAAATAAATTCATTATCGAATTGGTTGCTTCTTTCCGTTGCTTATTTCAGATGCGATTTCAAAATTAAAGATGGAACTCCCAATGAAAATCGTGAACCACAAACTATTACAACGTTAGAAAACAATTTCTTTCCATCTTTATTTATCGAGATGGTTTTGGAAGCTGGTTCAAATCCAATAGAAACAATTAAACACCCTGGGGAATTCGACACAATGTTGAAAACAGTTTTATATCCTAAAGATTTCTATTCAGTCTCAGGTTGGATACCCGATGTTGGCGATGGAAGTGTTTTAAAAGAACCGGTAAGAAACCTTGCAAATGATGCTGATTTAGCTAGAGTGAGAGTTGTTGCTCGAAACACAATGGAAAGAGTAGCACGAGCAGCTAATCATGGATTCGAAAAACGAGTGCTTCAGTATAATAATGTTGTTGAGAATAATAGGTGGGGTAATTACGTAAATTGGAAATTATATCCTTTATTCGGTCTGTTGGAACATAGAAAAGTTTCCATAGGGTTACCATATAAAATTCATCTACAAAGAGAAATCAACGATGATAAGATATTCTTTGGAGAGAATGGTTCAAATGCAAAATTAGAAATAACGAATCTCCAACTTTTCATACCCGTAATAACACCATCAATTGAAGTAGAAACGAAAATATTCAACTCGTTAACTAAAGATATTGAAATAGCTTTTCTTCATCGTAATACGGTAGGTAGCATGGCTTTAACTGGAGAATCCACCACATGGCCAATCACTAACACTATTAAACCAGCAAGATATTTAATGATTGGTTTCAAGATCTTACCAGATTCTCAAACGAATAACAATAATATCTTTAGAGTAGCAACGAACCAAACTCAAGATCCTATAATCCATAAAGTTCAAGTAAGATTAAACAACGATATTTATCCTAACCAACCTTTAACAATTAATCCAACCACAAAACATGTGTGAATTATTTGGAAATCCACCTCAGTTTGAATATGTATATTTTGCACTTAATCATCCAATCTTCTGTTTTGATCTATCAGCTCACTAAGAAGATCTTTTCAAAACAGGAGTGAACATAAGTATTCATATTGAAAAAACACAAGGAGATGTGACCGGGTATTGTTTATTATTAGAAGAAGCAAAACATTTAATTAAAAAAGCAGATAGAAGAATGATAAGAATTGAGTCAAAAATATACCCTTAAAAATGAAAGTAGAAACTTTAGTTATGAAAATAATAGAAGCTATTGAAACAGATTCCCCAACTGTAATAACTTTCAATGGTAAAAAAATCAGTATAACTAAAAAACTTATTGATAAATACAAATATTGTAAAGTCAGAGACGATACAGACTTAGAAAGAATTGACGCGAACGCAAAAGAAGGTTGATTTTTACCTTTCCTACTACCTTTAATATTTGGTGGTATTGCAGCGGCGGGTGCAGCAACTGGTGGAATATCTGGTTGTCAAAGCTGCCAACGCAAAGAAAGCAGCTGATGCTAAAGCCGCTGAAGAACGCAGACATAATTTAATAATGGAAAAGGAAGCCAAAGTTTTAGGAGTTGGAGATATGATAGGCACAATAAAAGAATTTGGAAAAAGATTTGGGGAAGAAACCAAGACAATTGTTAAACAAGGATTAAATAAATTAGTAGATAGTATTGACACAGGAGAAGTCAAAATGAAACATAAGGGTAATGGAATATTTTTAAAAAATATACACAGTGGAGAAGGATTATTTCTTTCAAAGTATAAAGGAGAAGGAGTAATTTTGGAATAAAATTAAATAATTTAAAATTGGGCAAA
The DNA here is from genome assembly GCF_000327385.1 of Lottia gigantea. Classification (NCBI taxonomy): domain Eukaryota; kingdom Metazoa; phylum Mollusca; class Gastropoda; family Lottiidae; genus Lottia; species Lottia gigantea. The sequence goes on along the minus strand of NW_008707846.1, from coordinate 394,247 downwards.
AAATTTAATCATTCAGAAATATTTCCTAATAACCCAATGCTCATGTGTATATGCGGTAGTTCCGGTTCTGGGAAAACTCATCTCACTTTTAACATGTTGACAACACCAAACCTTTTAGATTTCGATTCTTTGTATATCTACACAACAACACCAGAGCAATCGTATTATCAATTCCTCAAAGCTTTAGAATATCTACCAAAGAAAGATGTTCACGGCATATTTCAATATTACGAAGAAAACGAAGAAGAAGTGGAAATAAAAGATATAGATAACTTCATTAAATCAAAGAATCCAACGGATATAAAAGTTTTTCTTACGAAAAATGTTAATGATCTAGACTTGTCTAATATTGATAGCAATCGAAAGAACTTAATATTGTTTGACGACTGCGTAGCGCAAAGAAATCAAGCTGTTCAACAGGAATTCTTCACGAAAGGAAGACATCACAACTGTCACTGCATATACCAATCCCAATCTTTTTACGGGATGGATTCTATGTTCATTAGAAAAAATGCAAATTGTTTTTATTATTTGAATTAATAAAGATTTATCTCAAATCATTCAGTCGAAAAATCACGGAATGGATAGAGATACATTTAAAAAGGTTTGTAAAGCTCAATGGAGAAATCCAGATGATCATAGATATGTATTTGTAAATACTAGAAAACCTGCGGGTGAAAGAGTAATGATCGACATATGTTAATTTTAATTTTTTACAAATGGATAATTGGAATAATATTTTAAAAAGAAATAGAGAATATATCAAAGCTAAGAATAAAATAAAGACCCAAGTTGAAATGAGTTAGATGATATAAATCGTCTTTTTTCAAACCCTAGCCCAGATTTACCAAAGAGCATTTCACCAATCGTTGATAATCAAGGTTTATTGTTTAATGGTTTAAGAATAATATTTAGTCCAAATTCCCCTTTATTCAAAATCGATACAAAAGATTTTATATTAACATTAACAAAAGGATTAATAGATTTAATGAATGGCGAGGATGTTTGCATTGCCGATCGCAAGGATTTAGTAGCATACTCAAAATTTCTAGATGCAATAAGAAAGACGGGACCCGAAACAAGACGATCGAAAGAAGTTAAACTATATATAAGAGTAATTGAACATGATGATGAATATGAAGTTGACGAAGTGGGTGATTATGCTGAAGACAACAATCCAATCATACAAGAAATAGACGAATTCGATGATATGGTATCTGGACAAGGTATAACGTTTTTATCCGACAACAACGAGATACTACTTAATAGATTACGAGTAATATTAGCGGCAATGAAGGAAGGACATCGATCACACAGACAATTTAATGAAGCGAATTGTATACTAAAAAGACTCCTACCAGGAAGCTACGAATACGTAGCCATTAACGAATACCTATCTGAATATGGAGGAAGTGTAAATGGTAAAAACAATATTGAAATCGAAGGTAATTTGAATCTGAACAAAATAAAATTGATATTAAAAAATAATAGTCAAGTTGATTTCAACGTAGAAAATTCATTGAATGCGTTACTAGGATTTGATAAACAAATATACACTCAATCCACTTTAGCACCACACAAAGCTAATATCGAGAATGATATCGATGTCATAAATATACTTTGCAATTTAATAAACGGTGGATTTTTCAATAAATACAAACGTCAAATTATTTACAGTCTTCCAACATTCACTGTACCGATTGGATATAGAATTATAGAGAAACCATTTCAAACAACGTATTTACCACTTAATTCCTTTATGATTAAAGATATAAATCTGGAAATCAAAGATGGTAAAAATAGGTTTATAGATTTTGGTAACGAGGAAATTGTTATTCAACTTCATTTAAAACAAAAAAATTAAATTAACGACTCTTCATTCTCTTCTTGAATAATAAGGTAATCGAAATCATCAAATTCGTAGTTTTCATCCAAACTCAAGTCATCTTTATCACTATAAGGATACATGATTCCTTCGCTGTCCGGTGCCTTTCTCTTAACGAGATTGAGATAACTTCTAAAAACTTTCTTTTGTTTATCATCATCCTTTGGAATAACTACTCCATTGGTGAAACTTTTTACTCATGGTTTCTTAAATTCATTAGTCACATCATGTCCACTAGCTAATCGAATATAATCTTCTACACTTATCTTATCATTAGAATAACCCTTAAACGTTTTCTTTTCTTTTAGAATACCGTCGGAAGTTAGAATAATATTATATTTAACTTTTGGCGCTAAATATAAACCATATATAATTCCACCATCACCGTAATCATTCTTTCCTTTACAATAATCATTTTCGGACACCAACCCAGCTTCATTTAATTTATCCCAATTGCTAGACGAAATGTATAAACTATCAGTATCTGTATAGTATATTTCCGGCTTATAAAATCCATCTATTACGTGAATAAAATTATTCATTATTTTTTTACTGTGAGATAATACGAATGACCCCAAATGACTAGGTGCTAGTCGTGTAGATTTAGGAGGTGTACAGTCAAATTCTTTTTCTTCTTCATTTATCTCAACGATATATTGAGTCTCATTTACTTTAGGATAGCTTTTGACGTGTGAATCGAAGTTGGCTTTTAAAGTTGCTTCACTCCATAAATGTCTCGATGTAGTTATATCCTTCTGAATAGATTTACCATACAATGAATTACCTAATAATTTCATGCAATTACTACCTACGATATTACCTTCTCGTTTATATTTATTTCCTAGATCTCTCAAAATTAAAATGTAATCTCTATATGGTGGAGTTAAAATTTTCTTCGTATACTATATCATCTAATATTTTAATAATTCGTCCCCCGGCTTTAACTATTTCTTGAATATCGACCGATGTTAAAACTTCTGAACAGAAACCATTTCTGAACCTGATTTTAGTGCCAGTTTCCTTATTACCTTCTTTGTTCGTAAAAGTAATTTTATCTTTAGCTGGTATGGGTTGGAAGAACATGTTAGCAGGATATTCAAACCAGACTTTTAAAATAGCCGTTCTAGGTCTAAATTTCTGCTCATTAAAGAGCTTAACAAATTCTTTATTT
>NW_008707846.1:390174-391141 GCF_000327385.1 Lottia gigantea | reverse complement strand
TCTTTTCGGTAGAAACGGTCTACCACTTTCCGCTTTAGGATATTCACTGTCTAAATCCGACATGGCGGAAGCGTATAAACCCTTTGCATCAAAGGCCATTAGTTTAGTACATTTTAGTTTTTTAAGTTTTGAATTAACTTCCGTTTTATCTTTTTTACTTTTACTATACTCTTTATATAAATCAATTATATTATCACTTGGTGTTTCACTAAACTCCATTAATACATTACAAATTTCATCCATTTTATTCGTTTCAAATGATTTTCGATTTGCCGAAACTCTTCCTCCTTTAATGGATTGTCTGATAAAATATCTTATAAAAGTGTGTGTATGTGAGTAAACTTTTTCTACGTTTTCTTTTTCGGTGTGTTTCGGAACCATTCTAGTACTTTCATACCATTCTTCTTCAACCATTTCTTTATAAAGTGTTTTAGTTTTTCTTTTAGTTCATTTTGTTTTTTTATCATGTGGTTTTGTCTGCTTTCTAGTTCCATTTTATAGGTAATTAAATTAAGTGAACTTCTGTTAAAGCAAGAGATGGAAAGTGTTTAACATTTACAATACATCTGGATAGATAATTCCGTCTTTATGTAAAAAAAAAACTTTTATTAACAAAATATAGTTTTACGTATTCAAAGTCTGTCGTTCGTAAAAAGTCATAACTGCTTGCTTCTTTTTCTGGTTCTGGATTTCTAATGATATTCATTGATGGTGAAGTTTCCGTCTCCAATATCATATCAAATTCACTCAATGAAAGTTCATCTTCTTCATTATCTGGTATGATTAACATTCTAAACCTATCTATATATTTTCCACTCGTTTTAACTTCATATAAGTGATTAGCCTTGTTGTTTTCGTCGTTAATTTCTAATTCTTTAGTTTCTACATTTTTTGTACCATTGATAAACTGAAGAACTTTACGAGCGTTAAATTTAATATATGAATATAAGTTTTGTCTGAAGAATAT
>NW_008707846.1:375858-390124 GCF_000327385.1 Lottia gigantea | reverse complement strand
CACCNNGTCCTTTTTGATAAATATCAGAAGTATATTTTAAACTGTAAAGTGTCATTTCTAAATTGGAAAATGTTTGTAGTAAAATGATAAGTGTAACTTCTTTAGTGTATTATGTCTTCTGTTTTATCTCAAATGAATTATCTTTTTATTAAATATTTTTGGAAGATGCTAAATAAACTGTTTGAAAGGACTTTAGTTAAGTTACATGTGAATATAAACATTTGATTTTAGCATTTCAATCATTATGTTGTTTGAATTATAAGTAATAGGTAATAAGATATTTTACATTTGTCTTTGAATCAGTGAATAAGACAAATCGGTAGAGAATGGATTAATGGCGCAAATTGACCTCCATAGAGAACAACTCAAACTAACCAAATCCTCAATAAGTGTGTCAGACGACTTCACTCAACGAGTCCGAAATGTCCGAAAAGCGTTAATACCACATTTGATTGATGATAAGTCAAAAGACAAACGATCATTTTTGAAGTATGATAAGCTAGTAATAGAAAAACAATTGATCGATATCAACATGGAAACTAACCAACTTATCCCGATAACAACTGCGAAATAGCAAATAAATACTCAAGATAACTTAGAATCTTTACACAATACAAACATTCCCAAAACTAATTTAATAAACACTGATTCCCTATCGATACTTTCATGGAATTGTCAGAGCTTACGTAGGCATCTCGAAAACCTTGAACTCCAACGACAGTTGTTGACCTTTGACATTGTTGGCCTGAGTGAAACGGGGGTCTACAAAGAAAGTAATGACTACACACCAGAACTACATGTCTTGTAGAGCTAGGGAAAACACTTATTTTTAGTAAAAATTTCATTTAATATAGAAATAAAATATTTTTTTAAACAAGGATGGCCATTTCACCTGTTTTGCAAACATGAGTCAAAGTGTAGTAGACTATACGTAACAAGTAACGTATATCCACTGGTAAAATCGTTGAATGTCTTGGATATTGACGATTCCGATCATTTTCCAATAACGTGTCAATTAGTGATAAACTCGCAAGCTCAAGAAGTCAATGATCTTGACAAAAGTCGCCTAGTTAACAGGATATCCTATGTGTGGAAACCGGAGTTCAAAGACGAATTCCTCAAGCTACTAACAGATGATTATTCACAATCTCAGCTTATTAATTTATTAACGAATAAAAGTAGGGACACTAATCAAATAGTCCAAGAATTCAATGAAATCGTCGGGCGAGCAGCACAATCCATGTTTATAGGAAATAAACCGATTGCGAACCGAAACGATGGACAGTGTTGCCAACCCAAATGGTGGACCAAAGAATGTGAAGAACTCAAGAACATCAAACATAATAAATCAATACAGAAAAACATTATTCCAGGCTGATTTGGGTGAGTACAAAGCGGCGAGGAATAGATTCAAACGATTATGTGACTCACAGAAATTCAAATATCGTATCGAGTTAGAGAAAAGTCGAAAATTAAATTTGAACAATCCCAAGATATTTTGGCAAAATATTAAGTCACTTTTAGAGAGAAAACCTAACGTATCTAGAATTCCAGCAAACGATTGGTTAAGCTATTTTAGTCGTCTTTATAGCTACGATACAGATAATTCCATACAAAGTGTCTCTGAAAGAGTAAGTGTGAACGATCAGGTTTGTCAAGATTGCGAAACTGGTTTGCCAACCGAACCTAACTTGTTTATAGCGGAAGATGAAATCAGGAAAACAGTTTCATCTATGAAAAACAGGAAGGCGGCAGGGAACGATGGATTCTGCATTGAACTTATCAAAGAGTCGCAATTTGTAATGATTCCAATTCTTAGTAAACTTTTTAATGTCATATTTGAAACTGGTACGTATCCTACTGAATCGGGCAAAGCTATTATATGTCCAATCCACAAAGCCGGAAGTCCTATGTTAACAGATAGTTATCGAGGAATATCGCCGTTGTCTGTGATAAGTAAGATTTTTACGAAAATCTTAAACAATCGACTCAATAACTGGTGTGAACTGAACAATTGTATTTGTGAAAACCAAGCTGGGTTCCGTCGTCATTACTCGACCGTAGCGACATTTTCACACTACAAGGTCTCGTAAGCAAATATTTGTCTAAAAAGGGGGGTAGAGTGTACTGTTTCTTTATTGATTTCCATAAAGCATTTGATTCTGTCCAGCATAAACACTTATGGTCTACCTTGATAAATAGTGGTATCCATGGTAATTTTCTTAACATTATTCGAAATATGTATGATAAATGTAAGTCACATGTTTCTACCAGTGGTGGACTAACAGATTTCTTTGATTGCAACATAGGCACTCGTCAGGGCTGCATGCTGAGTCCTCTTCTGTTTTCTTTGTTCATAAATGAATACGTTCATGAGATGAATATATCTGAATGTAAAGGCATATACATATCAGAAAAGTTCCCTAACACGTGATATTATTTGCTGATGACATCGGAAATATTGCAGATAGGTCATGTATGGATAGTAGGCAATACCCAGATATTCTTATCACTCTTTAAACAAAGGGAATGTATTTGGAATATCCAAATTACGGAAAATTCACGACTATCTAGTTATTGCCAATATAAAACCTTATTACAACCTGAAAAATATCTATATTCTGTATGTATATTTAAATATAAACGTGTACTATGTAAGTTGAGATGTGGAGCAATTGGTCTAACGGCGACAGTAGGAAAATGGTTACTTATACCGATTGAAAAGAGAACATGTAAATTATGTGTTTTAAGTGAGATTGAAGATGACTATCACTTTATAGTTAGATGCACAAAATTCCACGATCTTAGATTGAAATACTTAAATATAAATACATGTACATATAATGAATACATTCGGTTAATGTCCAGTTGTAATCCCAGGGTGACTCTGAATTTATGTAAATATATATATCACGCATGTATGATTAGAACTAAGAGCCTAAATGAAATGAAGTAAACTAAGTAAAATGTTATATGTAAAGAAAATTTTTTCGGATTGTAAATATAGACCTGTCAATTACAATTAACTAAGATTTAAAATTTATTTGTTATCAATAAATATATTATGCATATAAAATATAACCAAATTGTAAATTTATACTAGCTTTACCACTAGTACCTTAATTATAATATCGCACTTAAATCAACTATAAATGAACACCTAAATGTAAATGTACTTTGGGCTTATATATATGAATAAACTATTATTATTATTATTCATCTCTCGAAAGCTGAAACTTCTGGCCAGAATCAGCCCTCTGGCTTCTACCTTCAGCCAAAATATCCACCAAAGAAATATTTGAGGAATCCATTATCAAAATCAAAGAGAGACCCCAAAAATAGTGTAAAATTACAGTAGAAAGACCAAGTAGTCGACGAATAAGTGTATAATGATAATACAACTCAAGATTTCTACCTCGTTATAGACTACGTCACTACGTAGTCACGTGAGAAGCGCCAAAGCTGTAACCGTCAGTGTGCTCTTAGCTGTCGAGTGGTGTAGACGTCTCTCTATACTCTCGCTCCGTCAAACATTCACACTTTTAAACTTTGTGTTTCTAGTAACCAAAGTTTTGTTTGAAGATTCGTTGACTGATTGTCCGAATCATTCCTGTTAACAAATTCGATTGTTTTTCATCGAATTGTTAGAATGGCGGATGGTTTAAAAAATCCCGTCTTGGCGTCTGCTTCTGATTCAGACTCCGATGATTTGCCTCGTGGTACTCAAAAACTGGCTTCTACTAAGAAGATAGATAGTAGTCAGTTGATCCTGCCTGGAACTTCGAAATCAGAGATAACTTCTTTACAAGTAGGGAACAATTTTCTCAAGAATATTGAGACCAGTATGGACCATATGGCACAATTTATGGGATCCATGAACGAGGCCTTTACCGGACTTGCTGAAGAAAAACGAAAGCTCCCGGAGGAATTTATCATTCCCAAGAAGAAAGCCCGTCGTCGAGTGTCTGACACTTCTTCAGATGAGGCTGAAAAAGATTTTATTGCCATGGCTAATGTTAATCGGCCAAAGTCCTATAAAGGTCACGATATTTCTGACTCTGATGAGGAAAATACAAACCGCTCCAACTTGACGAAGGTCAAGGTGATGGGGGTGCCAGTAGTAGTTTCGATAGTTTTCTTGACAACGTTGAAGACGAGCTACAACTTTGCTCTAAATCAGGTCAGAAAATCAATGATAAATTAGCCAAGTTTGTCACTAAAAGATTCGAGACGCGTCTATCATTCGACAAACTCAAAGAACGAATTGATAAATACAGTATACCCCGTAATTGCGAGGGTGTTTATGTGCCTGAGGTAAATTTACCCATCAAGTCGAAGCTCAACCGTTTTATCAGGGGTTTGGATACTCGCACTTCTAATATACAGAGAACAATTGTTTCGGCAAGCTCTGCTGTCATTGAATGTCTGGAACTAGTATCTTCAAATATGGTGGCTATGAATGGTGCTCCTGAACTTGTCTCAAAACTCACAGATGCTGTGAGCATGTTGGGAATCTCCCCTTTTGGTTTAGACTCGGGGTTATATTTATTGTTTAGTATTCAGTGGTAGTTAGTTAGGTTATTGGATGTAAATAAAGTGTTTGTTAATATTGTAAGCGTTAGTATCAATTGAAGGAAAGTGTCCGTATCCAGTCTCTTACAAACGACTATACAGTTGGTAAGAATAAACTACTTTGCAGTTTGCAAGTAGAACCCAACAAACAAGTATGCCAATAAGCAGCTTGTTTATAGGGGCGTGCCAATTATGACATTTCTTTGAGAAGAAGAGAATACCTTCGGCCTTACATCCAAGATGATTATATGATTACAGGCCATTATGTGGACAGATGGTTCCTGTAACCAAACTACTTTTTGGAGACGATCTTCAAAAAGAAATGGAAGAAGTTTGTGAAACGAATTTGATAGCAAATACTGTCAACAAATCTAAGGGAAATTACTCCTCCTACAACCATAATCGATTCGACAATAGTAAAAGTCATCATGGTGCCAGTGGTGGATATCAGAAATACCCTTTTCGCGAAAGAGGTCGGGGGAACTTCAAGAAGAAAAGCTATGCCCACAAACCAAAAAGCGAAAAATAGAAGATATTTTAAAAGTGGTACGTATAGATTCTAATTTCATACATCTAAAAAATTATTTTATTGACAAAAAGTCATTGTTCAAAGGAGGCTCAATTTCACACCACTTTGATAGTTGGAATAGCTTAACACCTGACCCTGAAATATTGGATATTGTTCAGGGTGCACATAAACCGTTTGAGCATATGCCAAAACAAAGGCGTATTCCTTTTGACATTAATTTTTCTGATACAGAATCAAACATAATTGATCAGGAAATTGAGAAACTCTTATCTAAAGGTATAATAGAAAAAGTTAATTACAAACAAGATGAATACATTTCAACAATATTTATTCGTGAAAAGAAAGATAAAACACACAGAATGATTTTGAATTTAAGAATACTCAATGATATGGTCGAATATCAGCATTTTAAAATGGAGTGTCTTGGTTCCGCCTTAAAAATGGTGAAACAAAGTTGTTGGATGAGTACTTTGGACTTATGTGATGCTTATTATTATTGTCCTATAGCAGTCGAACATAGAAAATATTTAAGATTTTTCTGGCGAAATGATATCAATACAAAGTGTTTCCTAGTGGATTGGCTTGTTGTCCGAGACAATTTAGCAAACTTCTTAAACCAGTGTACGCTAAACTTCGATTACTGGGTCATCTGTCTGTACCATACCTCGACGATTGTTATTCACAAGGGAACAGTTATGAGGAGTGTTTACTCAATGTCATAGATACGGTATTATTATTTGATGCTCTTGGGTTTGTAGTACATCCGACTAAATCCTTATTCAAGCCTGTACAGTGCATCACTTTCCTGGGATTTTTGATTGACAGTGCGTTTAACTCCTAGTAAAATAGAGAAAGTAGAACTGGCCTGTAAAAAATTATTGAATGAAACTCAAATTACAATAAGAGATGTTTCTATCGTTTTAGGTTTAATGACATCCAGTTTCCCTGGAACTTCATATGGGGCATTGTATTACAGAGATTTATAAAATGAGAAAACTGTAGCTTTGAAACATAATATAGGTAATTTCGAAGCATCTATAATTCTTGGATCACTAGCCAAAAAAGAATTAACTTGGTGGGTACAGTCATTGAAATTCGCATACAATGTTATTGATCACGGTTCCCCTGATGTTACTATTTATACTGATGCTAGCAAAAAAGGTTGGGGGGTGTACAGAATGACTATACTACTGGTGGAAACTGGACTGCAATTGAGAAAGATAACCATATTAATTATTTAGAATCGTATGCAGTGTTACTGACATTAAGATCATTTAGATTAAAGCTAGAAAGTAAACATGTGAAAGTCATGATGGATAATACTACTGGCATTGCTTGTATCAATCACATGGGTACTAGTCACTCAAATTCGTGTAATATAATTACAACATTGATTTGGGAGTGGTGTATATTAAACAATGTTTGGCTTTCTGCAGCACACATTCCTGGAGTTGAAAATATTCTAGCGGACAGAGAAAGTAGACAAGATAGGCGAGAAAAAGAATGGAAATTAAATAGTGAATTTCTTAAAGGTGCTTTGAGGAAGCTACAGGTTTCTCCTGATCTTGATCTCTTTGCGTCGAGAATAAATACCCAATTCCCAAAATATGTGGCAAATAGACCTGATCCCAATGCCTTCGCTATTGATGCATTCTCCATTAGGTGGTGTAAAAATTTTTATATGTTTCCTCCTTTCAGTGTTCTGACACAAGCCCTCCAGAAGATAGAGAGGGAAAGGAGTACAGGTATAGTTGTGGCACCCTTCTGGACGACCCAGATCTGGTTTCCAATGTTGATTCGATTATTAGTGAACAGACCACTGGTATTACCAAAAGGGAGACAACTCTTGTTTTTACCTCAGGAACCAAACCTACCTCACCCCATGTTCAAAAAGCTACAACTTCTGGTTTGTCACTTGTCCGGCGATCCCTCAATAAGGGAAAGTTTTCAGAGCAGGCTAAAGACCTCATACTTAAAAGTTGGAGACCTGGGACTCAAAAACAGTACAAAACCCATCTCGACAGATGGGAACGTTATTGTGAGCAGAGGGAGATTAATCCATCTTTAGAAGACGGTGTTAATTTCCTTGCAGAACTTTTCTCTACTGGACTTGGTTATAGTTCAATAAACACTGCTCAATGTGCATTATCGTCAGTTACAACTTTTCAATGGATTGTCTTTCGGTAAACATTATGTTGTGAAATTCATGAAAGGTGTTTTTGAATCTAGACCTTCTTTACCTAAACATTCTTTAATTTGGAATGTCAGTGATGTATTAGACTACTTGAAGACGATGTCTCCAGGTCATACACTGTCACTCAAACACCTGGCTCTCAAAGTGGTGATGTTGTTAGCTTTATTGACTGGTCAAAGAAAAAACAATTCATTTAGTTGATATCAATCATATGAAATTAACAGATTCTAGATGTGTTATCTTTATACGTTCTGTGTTAAAACATACACGACCTGGGTCTCATTTAGAACCAATCATTTTGAAAGCTTTTGCACCTGATAGAAGATTGTGCATTGTGACTTACATCAAGCATTATTTGAAAGTTGTACTCTCTCTGGCTGGTATTGATACTGGAATTTTTCAGGCTCATAGTACACGTGCAGCTAGTACATCTAGTGCGAATTCCAAAGGTCTTAGTTTGGATATTATCTTGAAGGCTGCCGGATGGTCCAATGCTGGAACTTTTTCAAAATATTATAGTCAAACAGTTTTAGAAAATGGAAACTTTGGAGAATCTGTACTCAAATGAACTCATCTTAGGCTTGTGTTAGAGCAACTTGTGTTTCAGAGCTTTTTAGTTATTTGTTAATCTGATAATATGATTTGTTCAAATAATGTGTATTGCATTGATAATGTATGTTATGTAATAATTTGAAACATAAAGTATATGTTTTAATTTTGTTCAAATAATGTGTATTGCATTGTGGTTCTACCGAGTCATGGACAGGAACGGAGTGGTCAAGTGCCCTCCCTTGGATTATCCCTCCCTGTTCAATTACAAGATGTGTTCCTTCATCTTTAAATACTGACAGCTTTGGCGCTTCTCACTTGACCACTCCGTTCCTCTCCATGACTCGGTAGAACCACAATCAAACTTCAACTTACAAGTAAGTCTCGTTTAATTATTCAATTAAACAAACAATACGCAACTAACAATCAGCGACCTAACACGACTGGCGAGTTCGACCTGAATGACTTATTCATGAACATGAACGCAAATTACTTTAACTAACAACTCATTACGTATTACTACGCAACCTAAGAGAAATCATTTTCCGTCTAATTCTGTTCCCTCAACCGATGGAAAATATTTTTTATACTTTCTAATACTTCTGAAGACTATTTCCATAATTTCAAGAGCCCCAAAAATTGTGAATCTGACCCTTAAAAGTAGGAAGAGTTCATACCAGCTGGGTGCTACAGAATCGAACTCCAGTCTCTGACCTTCTATTGCTAGAGATGAAATATTTCTTGTTTTTGAATGATGGAAAATGCTTGTTACAAACCCCAAATGTAAAAAAAAAAAAAAAAGACAAATCTTTAAACTGATAATTTTATTCAAATCGACAATTTAATCTTAATAGTCACTACTCAGACCACGTGACTTTATGGTGTATTAACGAAATCAAAACCAGATTTCTCTACAATGGCACCTGGTTCATCGTTAACTACCGCCAATCCATCTGTATTCGTTATAGTGGTGAAGTCAGTATTGTATAAATAGCATTTTTCTAAAAGAGATTCATAAAATATTGTCAAACATCTTGGTTCATCTTTACATTTTTGGATGCATTCGGAAACTCTTGCAGTGTTGTAATAGATGAAGATGACTGGTTTTCTATATAAGTCACATATACCATGGACTCCTGGAGTATAGCCACACTTGGGTGTTGTAGCACATTCTTCTGTACAATTATTGATTCTATATCTTTCATCCATTTTATTTCCATTCACTACTGCTTTAAGTACCACTGAAATATAAATCGTATTGTTATTGCAATAGTTTACAGAGGACAGAATTCGTTAAGAAAGAACCATTACAGGCCTGACAAATTTAGATGACTTGAATGACTATAGTTGAGCCCCCTTTAAAAAATGGCTCTTGGAGATCCAGGCCGTTATGATAAAAAGATTGAAGAATCTTCAAACAAATCTTTTTGGCCTTAGAAGGTAGCAAATATTTACACGATTTTATATTTCGTCAGAATACGAGATATATATTGGTTCAGAAAACGAGAATATGATTTGACTGACGCATCTTACAAAAGTCGATAAAACCAAGCCCCCTTATGGATTAATTACTTTTATTTTCATAAAACAGATGGATTTACTCAAATAGCTTCGCACAAGGCCGTGTATTACATATAATGACGTAACGGCTTTGAAGGTTTGAATACCATTTATTCGGAAAGGACAACATCAGGAACAATAAACATCAATACAGGTACAACAGAGGAACATCAATACAGGTAAAATACACGAACATCAATACAGGTAAAATACACGAACATCAATACAGGTAAAATACAGGAACATCAATACAGGTAAAATACAGGAACATCAATACAGGTAAAATACAGGAACATCAATGCGGGTAAAATACAGGAACATCAATACAGGTAAAATACAGGAACATCAATACAGGTAAAATACACGAACATCAATACAGGTAAAATACAGGAACATCAATACGGGTAAAATATAGGAACATCAATAACGGTAAAATACAGGAACATCTAAACTCTATCATCCCGAGAGAAAAAGGGCGGGGCCCAGCGGGAAACTGGACTCTCTTTAACTAGAGTTCTACCTAGATCCCCCTTCGATCTCTCCTAGATCTCCCTCGAATCAGGTACAATTCCCTTTTGTCAGACTCAAACATATGAACTATATTCTGATTGGTTGAAACCTAAGCGTCCATATCCTTGAAACCTGATTGGATAAAGCTAATGCAAGAAGGGCGTTGATTGGTCGAGGGGCTGACCATGAGAATGTTGACATTTGTTGACATAGGAACACAATGCATAATCTTTTATAATACTTGATAAGTATAAGCTGAATTTGTTGGTCAGAACAAAGAGGTATTATTGTCAAGGACTAAAGGTGTTAAAAGGCTACGTAGTATTATCTAATATACTACCCTTAGATGTAGATGCTACATTAGCAATGACAACAGACATTTAATTTCAAGTAGCCAAGGTGTTAATTGACCCCTTAAAATATTCTATTCGTACCTGTTCTGACACTCATTGCTAGTCAACCCTAATAATACATTGTGTAACGCGTGATATTAAACCAATCAAAACAATCTTTTTGGCGTGTGTGTTCTTTACATTCGGCAATCCTCGGCAGTTTCCGAAAGCTGAATCTGACACGGTAATGAATAGTTTACTTTATGTTTTAAATTGTCACTGGATCGCTCAAATATCTTCGTACCTATTCACAATAGAAACCCCAAATCTGTTACCTTGACAAGCTTTCTGTTCTGTCCAAGTACCATTTTCCTCACACCTCAGAGTACCAGTTTCAACGAAGCCAACAGAGCAGCTAAAATGAAAAAGTCCTCCAACAATACTGGATTCTGTTACATCATCAGAGAGAGTGATAATCTCACCTTGTGGACACCCTACAGCTAAAATGTTAAAATGAATTTGTCAGTAGAGTTGGGTGAAATTATTCTAAAGTTAATTCAGAAAGATGGTTTATATGGCAAGCTGTGTGTGTAGCCAGTTGAACATTTAAAATGGAAATCTTCATCAATTCTTCTGGATCTGTTACATCATCAAAGTTAGCAATCATTCCACCTTGTGGACACTCTAAAGCTGAGATAGTAAATAAAATTTATCAGGCAATAAATTATTATTCCCGAAATTCTCGAAGCCACCCTTTGATGTTGATTCCAATTCAGAACCCACAAGAAGCCAGCTGATTTCAGATGGCCCGCGATATATTTAGTGGGCTTAGTTCTTACTTCAAAATAAGAAATTCCACTGCCCGAGGGCCCACTCTGTAAATACACAACTGCTTACCTTCACAAGCTGGTTCCAAAATCCAGCCACCGTTTTCACAGGTGGTCTGAACTATTGATTCATATCCTTTTTTGCACTTGTATCGTTTATTTTCGTCACATGTCGGTTCCCACATTGCATTTATTGGCAGAACGTACTTCTCACAATCTACACAAAATAAGATAGGTGTTAACATAAAGTTCTTTTATTTATAATTTCAAAAACAAGTTAATAGGTTCTAAACCACAGTAGAAATTAGGCCACGATTTGCTAATTTGTGCTTAGTCATAGAGATTGAGAGCTGGTAAAGAGGTTTTCTAAATTTGGTTTTGTATATCGGGGACAAATTGATGTTATACACATAAAAAAATTGATTGAATTACTATTGATATATTATATAATATTTAGTAAACTAGAATAATGAAGGTAATTTTGAAAGGTTATTTCACATTTTGAATCTTAGACCTAAAATAAAAATCTTAAAACAGCATTTTTATCAGACATATCTTTCTGAAATAACAAAGAAGAAAAGTTACTACTGACATTTTATAAAGAATTGTTTCCCAGTCCTCTTCAATCACAGCAATCTCTACTATACTTACCTGGTGTTTGTCTTTTTAACATGAAGGGGTAATTCTTGGGACTGGCCACTGGTAATGTTCCAGCCCACAGAAAGACCACCATCAACATCAAATTAGCATTGACCATCATATTGATTCGATATTCGAGTTGTATGAACAGTGAAGATTGTGTGAGTTTATATAGAGAATGAGAGACAGAGTGGGTTAATTTGTTACATCGAGCGGAAACAGTTAATGAGTTGTCGATATTCACGGCTTTCGAGTTGAGCTCGAAACTGTATTGTTTTCGTTAATTTTTTTTTTTTTTTTATAATTGTTGTCAGAGTACCTAGCAAAAACTGTAATAGTTAGAACATTTTTGGCATTGCAGCAGACATTTCAGACCGCGGAATTACATTTATATTTATTTTCAGACATCAGACTAGAAACCGTAAATGATGTAGCAGAAAACTTTTGAATTTCAGAAATCTGCCATAAACGCTTATTGTTTGTTCTATTTGCGTCAAAGTTTTTGTGTGTATTTTTGAAAGAACTTCCAGGGAGACTGCAGTTTAGAAAATCCTTTTTGTACTGAATTTTGGTTAAAATTCTAAGTCCTTTAATTTTTACTCGATTTTTACGAAACTTGGTAGATGCGTAGAGACCAAATTGATAATTATGATTATTCAAAAACATTTTCCAAAATATTTCGGAAAATGGTTGAAAATATCTGAAAAATCAGAGTTTTTGGACTATGTTTTGCAAAAACTGTCAAATTTGTAATTCAAAAGATTTATACCATCAACATCTTCATTTTGTATCTAACAGTTACTAATAGTTTAGCTGCCATCTTGAAAATTTCAAAAAATCTTAAAAATTTAATGCAGACTACATTTTTAATCCGATTGTTCTTAAACTTGTTTAAAATGTAAGAAAGAAAAATACCCAGAAGGCCTTTTTTTCAATTTCAGCTTTCGATTTTCGGTGATTTTAATCTTTGACTCTTGATTGAGTTCTGATTAACTTAGCGATAGAATTCGAACAGATTCATAATGCACTTTTTAACAGCTTTAAATAAATATATAAAATAATAAAATGTTATCAAAATTTGAGAAATCGATTTTAAATAATACTATTAATTAGTAGAGATTATAATGAGTTAAAAAGATTATGTACGGTGGTTCGTATACGACAACATTTATTTTTCAATGTTGGATTAAAAACTTGAATTTTGCCCCCTCCAAACATCTGCCTCTATTCTAGCCTCTGATAGCTAGTTGACAGTTGTCGGATGGAATAGAAACAGATGTTTGGGACTAACTATGTATATATATTCTGTAGGTTAAAACGTGTAATTATCGATGAGTCAGTTTCACCAGACATATCTAATGTATACAGTTAGTAGACAGAAGTTGTTTTAATGAGACATATCAAATCGTATATCTATGACATATGAATACTTTGAAATATGTTTAGAGTTGGCTGCCAGATCCCAATAATTCTTCTTCAAATCGTCAAGCAAATGTGGACTATTCGTGAAAAAAACCTCTCTGTATACACAAAAACTGTTCTAGGCTGGGTTCAGTGGACTTTATTACTACCAGGAGTAGCCCGACCAATCTGGCCATACCATTGATGACTCATTAATGGTTCAGCTTTCCATACCTTCGAATTAACCTTCGGCAATTCTCGTTAGTTTCCGTGAGTTGAACACTACTCGCAATCAAAGGGTGACATCTTGCCAGGTAAATGGGCAAGAACAGACAACTCTGTCTGAAGATTGATTTGAATTAGCAAGAAAAACGTAGTGATTTTCAAGCAGTTAAATCAATGTGTAATTAGAAAATTCGCAAGACGAAAAAGTTTTTATATAAAAAAAATAACAATATTTCCTGAATAATAGTTGGTTGTTCTATTATGATATATACCTCATGTAAAATAACCACTTACTGAATATAGATTCACAAACTGGATGACATACTTCATTTCTGTAGCTCGGACATACTTCATTTGAACAGAAAGAAACCTGAACTATTTTATTTTCAATATGGAAATCTGTGTGTAATATCCTAGGGTAACTAGCAGCATTCTAGCCCCGATGTTGATACAAGTGCCTTCTATAGATACCAAAAATTATGCCAAATTATGCCGATATCCCGTTTGTCACGTATGGATAAGGCCAGATTTGTCAGACCAGGTCAGGAGTACAACCTATTCACTTATTTATAGATGGGTAGACTGGAATAATAAGGAAAAATTAACTTTTTAAGAACCCATTTACAGCTTGGTAGACTGGGATATTTTACGGGGTTTTTGTCGGCATTGAATAAAGGGTCATTAAAATAAATATTGTTGTTGGTGAATAAGGTGAGTATCTGTTGGTGGATTGAGAAGAGTTGTGACACCACATCCATCTTTAGCTTTCATTGGTTGCTTCAAGAAAAATGTTTTCGAGAAAATCAATGAGCATCAATTTTGAATTTGTACAATGTCCATCCTGCGGCTAATTAAAACATGAGCATATACCAATGCTTTTTATACGACCACATGCAATTGGGGGTTGGGGGGGGGGGGGGGGGGGGGA
>NW_008707846.1:361256-375715 GCF_000327385.1 Lottia gigantea | reverse complement strand
GGGGGGGGGGGGGGGGGAGGGGCTTGGAGGGGGTACATTCTTAACACTCTGAACCTTATTGAAAATCAAAACATTCATCAAGGATGAAACCTATCGAAAATCAAAAAAATCTGAAACATTCTAAAACAGAATTGTTTTCTTGACAAATTTTGACATGAGACGGGGTGTATATTGTCGTCCGTCCGTACACAATTGCTCGTAAACACTCTAGAACACACATTTCTTGACGGATTTTGCCGAAACTTGGTATGAGTGTTTGCAATTACGCTAGGATGAACCCTAACGAAAATCAGACAAATTGAAAAATATTTAGTATTAGTTATTGCGTTGTTCTAGAAATGCTCGTAAACACCCTAATTGGCGCAATTCTAGACGAATTTTGCAAAATTTGATGAAATTGTTTATTATCGCCCATGGATGACTGAAGGTTGAATATTTCATACGGGTGATTGTAACTGTACTGCCAATTATTATTATTCAAAATCAAAGCTGCCAGTGGGCGTATATTTCCTTGCCTGGCAAGTTATCTTTTAACTCGGAAATATTAATCCTTGAGGGTGGATGATTTGTCAAACTATGTCATATTATATTTTTTAATGTAAAGAAATTAGTACACATGTAATTGCAGCTTAACCCGGTTGAGTATCTATAATGGTGAAATAAAGTCTTAGGTAATTTATTTTCAGTATGGGTATCAGAAATTATGTTACAGCAGACTCAAGTTGCTACTGTCATAAATTACTATAATAAATGGATTAAGGTACGTGAACAGAAGCTTAAAATGGTGTACAATAGCGAATACAGTGAGGGGCCTTTCTGTAGAGGGCTCCGACTGGTTGTATTCGCTGGTAACTATTAGAGTTAAGATATAAGTACCAGTTGTGACATTGTGAAGATGAGGTTACTGCAAGTTTAGTTTTAGACCAGCCAGGGTTTAATTTAAAAAGGGACATTCTGCTCCTTTGTAGGTCTCAAAATATTTTGCTCAAAACCCAGAGAAATGTGTCCGAATCTAAAAGTTTTAAATAAAAATATCTAAAAGACGACAGAAGTTAGAAAACTATAGTATAAATTTAAGTAAAATATACGCCTAATTGTAGAGAAATATGTCTCCTACGTATTCTAAAGGTTTCAACTAATAATATCAAGCCATTATAAAGCCAAACACCGAAACTAGGTCACACTGCTATATACAGTATATTATATAACATGCAGTGTATGTTTGTGTGTGTGTCTTTTCAACTAAAATCATACTAATGACTAACAAATTTTCACATAATTAATAGACTTATCTATTGCCCTGTGACCTAGGCCAGTGCTTTCATTGAGACTCGTCTCAATAAAACCCTTACACTGCTTAATTAACAATTAGTACTCTCTGTTTTTAATAAACGCTTTTAAAATGAATTTAGTTTGATAATATACATACATAGCATACTGTAGAAATATTTTCAGGTATAATTTACGACGTTTTTGATTGTATAGATACGCATTACATAGATATACATAAATCATAGGACACTTTTTGAGGAAAATTCGAAAATTTTGATCAGATTTTTTGTATTTTCTTTTTATGCAATTTTGATATTTTTGATGCAGGACAGATCATACTTGGCTTTAGTTCATTTATGTTTCCTTCAACTATTTTCAGGAATCATGCTAATACATTGGTTTAAGCAGACCGTCTTGGAGACTTCAATCAGTCCATGATGGAACTAGGTGCCACTAGGTTAACTAGGTACTCCGGAATCCATTTCCTGTTAAACTTGCCCTGTACAATTATTCTGTAAAGCTTTCAAACAGGTAAGAATATTCTGCTCTTGTGAAAACTCCTGTCGAGAGAGTTTTCATAATTTGCATTCTTTCAGTTCAATGTTGGAAATTTATCTGAAATCGCCTGTACATGCTCTCTTTCTCACAAGCTTTCAAACTGGTAAAAATCACAGACCCTTGAAGTTCTGTCAATATTAATAAAATATGAGCAATGTGGAGAAAATAGTGTCAACGACAACGTATATAAAGATAGCTTGCCAGGCAAGGTAATATACGCCCACTGGCAGCTTTGATTTTGAACATAAATATTTAGCAGTACAGTAACAATCACCAGTATGAAATATTCAACCTTCAGTCATACACTTTTGAACTCTTTAGGGCGATACTGAATAATATTGAGTATGAGTTATTGCCCTTGTTCTTGAAAAGGTGTTCAATCTTTAGCTCGTGAAAACTCTAGAGGACAATTATTCAATCTTCAGCGCGGTTATGAATAATAAAACCAAGTTTTGTCAAAATTCGGCAAGAATCATGCCTTCTAGAGTTTTTATGAGCTACAAATTGGACGAGTTTTCAAGATCAAGGGCAATAACTCACACTAAATATTTTTTCGATTTTTCTCATTTTCAATAGGCTTTATCCACGGGTGATAACAAACACTCACACCAAGTTTCGTCAAAATCCATCAAGAATTGTGCCTTCTAGAGTGTTTACAAGCCAAAATTGAACGCGTTTTCAAGAACAAGGGCAATAACTCATACTAAACATTTTTCAATTTTTCTGATTTTCGATAGGGTTTATCCTTGGGCGATAACGAACACTCATACCAAGTTTGATCAAAATCCGTCAAGAATTGCACCTTCTAGAGGGTTTACGAGAATTTCAAGAACAAGGGCAATAACTCATAGTAAATATATTTTCGATTTGTCTGATTTTCAATAAGGTTCATCCTTGGGTGATTATAAACAACCATACCAAGTTTCGTCGAAATCAGTCAAGAATTGTGCCTTGTAGAGTGTTTACGAGCAATTGTGGACGGACGGACGGACCGACGGACCGATGAAAGAGGTGACGGCAATATACGCCCCCCATTTCATGTGGGCGTATAAAAATAGTGTTCAATAGAGCGATATAGAAATACCACTGTTAAAATAGTGTCAATACATCAATTGTAGAGCGATATAGAAATACCACTGTTAAAATAGTGCTCTATACATCAATTTGTAGAGCGATTTAGAAATACCACTGTTAAAATAATGCTCAAGACATCAATTGTAGAGCGATATAGAAATACCACTCTTAAAAAAGTTCTCAATACATCAATTGTAGAGCTATATAGAAATACTACTGTTAAAATAGTGTTCAATACATCAATTGTAGAGTGATATAGAAATACCACTGTTAAAATAGTGCTCAATACATCAAGTGTAGAGTGATATAGAAATACCACTGTTAAAATAGTGCTCAATACATCAATTGTAGAGCGATATAGAAATACCACTGTTAAAATAGTGCTCAATACATCAATTGTAGAGTGATATAGAAATACCACTGTTAAATAGTGCTCAATACATCAATTGTAGAGCGATATAGAAATACCACTGTTAAAATAGTGCTCAATACATCAATTGTAGAGTGATATAGAAATACCACTGTTAAATAGTGCTCAATACATCAATTGTAGAGCGATATAGAAATACCACTGTTAAAATAGTAGTAAATACTTTGAAGCACAGTAAATAATTCAAATATCTGTGCTTACATAACAGAGACGAATTCAAAAAAGATTTTTCTACAATGGCCCCATTGTTTGTAGTTCCAGATAAAATAAACCCTCTGAAGGCTTGTAAGACAAGGTAATATAGACCTACTGATAACTTGTCAGGCCACAGTCAATGTAAAATACTAAGAACTTCGTCTTAAGTCGTAAGCCGATATAAAATTGCAAAATTGAAACGAAGACACTATTATTTGAATGAAACAATCCCAAACAGTTAGAAATCTAGAGTTCAAGGGAGGTAACTTGTAATGATTTTTATGAATCTTGAACTGCATCGTTACCTTATTATCCGTGTCGGTCAATCAAGTAAATCAGCAAATGGCGTGGGGAAAAAGTACCGCGGATCAGTTGGATAGCATACAATCTATTCATTGAGGCATTGGTGATGTAATTCTGTCTGTCGTTAACAAAGGTTTGGTCGAAAGAAAAGGAGGTTTTTCAGTAAAATCAAATTATAGTTTTCGGTGAAACCGCGTAATGTACTTTATTGGAGAAAAATCAACAAATCGAACAAGGTATAATATAATATTCTATTTCCATAATTTCAAGAGCCCCGAAAATTGTGAATATGTCTCTTAAAAGTAGGAAGAGTTCATACCAGCTGGGTGCTACAGAATCGAACTCCAGTCTCAAACCTTCTATTGCTAGAGATGAAATATTTCTTGTTTTGGAATGATGGAAAATGCTTGTTACAAACCCCAAATGTGTAAAAATAAAAGACAAATCTTTAAACTGATAATTTTATTCAAATCGACATTTTAATCTTAATAGTCACTACTCAGCCCACGTGACCCCATGGTTTATTGACGAAATCAAAATCAGATTTATCTACAACGGTACCATTTTCATTGTCAGAAACCACAAATCCATCTGTATTCTTTATAGTGGTGACATTAGCATTGTATAAATTGCAAATAAAAAGATGAGGACCACTGTATGACATTGTCAAACAACTTGGTTCATCTTTACATTTTTGGATGCATTCGGAAAGACTTGGAGTGAATTGATGGGAGTAGATCAGTGGGTTTCTATATGCTAGGCATAAAGCATAAATTGATGGAGTAAAGCCACACTCGGGTGTTTAAGCACATTCTTCTTTACACTCTCATGCATATATAATCATCGGTATACCTTTATTCCCTACTGCTTTAAGTACCACTGAAATATAAATCGTATTGTTATTGCAATAGTTTATAGAGGACAGAATTCGTTAAGAAAGAACCATTACAGGCCTGACAAATTTAGATGACTTGAATGACTTGAGTCGCTAGAGTTGAGCCCCCTTAAAAGATTCAAAATAAAATACTTTCACAATTTCATTTTTGTCCGCCTTTTTCGGTTCTCATAGTTTGCGAAAAATGAGAATATGATTTGACTGACGCATCTTACAAACGTTGTTAAAAAGTGTTATTAATTACTTTATTATTGAAAAGACGATTTGGCTCGAATCTTGTACAAAATAGTGACGTCATATTGAGATCTTAACACGATTCCTTTATGTTTTAAATTGTCACTGGATCTGCCAAATATCTTCGTACCTATTCACAATAGAAACCCAAATCCTGTTACCTTGACAAGCTTTCTGTTTTGTCCAAGTACCATTTTCCTCACACCCCAGAGTACCAGTTTCGATGAAGCCAACAGAGCAGCTAAAATTAAAAAGTCCTCCAACAATACTGGATTCCGTTACACCATCAGAGAGAGTGATATTCTCACCTTGTGGACACTCTACAGCTAAAATGTTAAAATGAATTTGTCAGTAGAATGGCGTGGTAGAGTTGGGTGAAATTATTCTAAAGCTAATTCAGGAAGATAGTTTATAAGTCTAATTAAACTTGATTTCAAGGGAAGTAACTCATGATATTTATGTAACTGAAGACATAAGAATTAAATAATATATATTTGTGGGGTTTTGTTAAAGCTGGCAATATAACACAGGTCTGTTGAAAAAAAGATCAGTTGATTCAACATCTTAAAAACTGTTACCTTGACAAGCTTTCTGTTCTGTCCAGGTACCATTTTCATCACAGCTCAGAATACCCGTCACACCATTCTGAGTGAAACCAACTGAACAGTCAAAACTAAAAACCTCCTCAAAAATACCAGATTCTGTTACATCATCAGAGTTAGTGATATTCACACCTTGTGGACACTCTACGGCTGAATTAATAAAATATATTGATCAGACAATACCCAGAGAGTAAAGTGAAATCAAAATGGGACAGTCGACATGCATCAATTCAAATTCAGTCTACAATAATCCTAGATTATCAAAGATTCAGGTGTCTTCAGAAAATGTAAGCAATCTCTGTCTATTGCACAACACCCTTTAAAAAAACATCTTTGATTTTAGATACAAGACTCTATACTCTGAATATCAGAGTTAGCAAACTTTACGTAGTGTGTTGTATTCTGAGTGAAGTCAACTGAACAGTCAAAACGGAAATCTTCATTAAATGTTCTGGATTTTGTTACATCTGTTAGTGATAATCTCACCTTGTGGACACACTACAGCTGACAAAGTAAATTAAAGCCATCAGGCAATAAATTATTATTCCCGAAATAGATACCAATGTCCAATGCTAGACAGAAAATTTCATTTTTAATCTGTCTCTGTCTATCGCATTAAGCATAATTGGATGAAGTAAAAGAAGTATAGTAGGTCAATAATCGAAATCTAATGTATTAAGTATTATATAAAATGATTCTTACCTTGACAGGTTGGTTCCAAAACCCAGTAACCACCCTTACATATAGTCTGCACTTGTGATACATAACCTTTTCTGCACCTGAATCGTTTATTTTCCTCACATCTATCTCTAGGTAACCATATTGTATTTATTGGCAGAATATACCTATCACAATCTACAACAAAGTAGGCCAATTGTTAATATTCAATAGTAAAATATATCCTTCACTTTACTAACAAGATAATAGACATGTAATTTTAAAGCAGATAGAAATTCGGCCATGATTTCTTAATTTGGACTTAATTATAGAGATTAGTGTGTTTGACAGTAACAGGTTTATTGACATTTTGAATCTCAGATCCAAAATTTACACACTCATATATGTATATATATTAGTTATAGTAGATCAAAAACACCGTAAAAAGATATATTTCCATTATATTTCAACATGTTTCAATTTCATTTTTTCAAGGCATAGTAACAATACAATACACAACAATATGACGCCATGATATTGTCTATGGGAAATGTGATATTATGATGGATTTACACTAATGGAATGAAGATCAAACTGTTTAATTTAGGCTTTAGTTTCTCAATGGAATATTTTTCTTTTATTCCCAGTAGTAAGCTATTATGGTAGAAAGGAAAGACCATTACGTTGGGGGTTATTCCCTGAGCACAGACATCAATGTGTTCACTGAAAGGGATCATTATATTTTTATATTGTTAAGAAACAAATATTTATAATATCTCTTCATACAATCACTGTAAAATAGAAAAAATTGTACACGCCGACCGAGATTGGAACCCACGACTACCGAGCATGTAACGTCATGTAAAGAAACAACAGTCTAACCGACTGTGCTACAGAACCCCATGTTATACAATGGAATTTGTTTCCCAGTCCTCTTCAATCCCAGCAATTTCTACTATACTTGCCAAATTTTTCCCCAAACCTTTTCAACATATTGGGTTGACGCTTGGGACTGGCCACTGGTAATGTTCCAGCCCACAGCAAGACCACCATCAACATCAAATTAGCATTGATCATCATATTGATTCGATATTCGAGTTGTATGAACAGTGGAGATTGTGTGAGTTTTTATAGAAAATCCGAGAAAGAGTTGGTCGAGTCACTGCATCGATTGAGCGAAAACAGTAAACATGATGTGGATATTATTTAATAAATTTCATCCTGGTATATGCCCAGCTGCTGGTAACGCACGGTGGCTCATATACGACATATTTTCCACATTTATATTAACGTCTATTTGTACTATTGTAGTAGTGAGAATTTACACTAATACTATGAAAAGAATTAAAACTGTTTAATATGATAACTGGTTACAATATTCACAATACATCGGCGTTGTCCGTCTGTATAGGTGATCTGGTCAATCCACGATGCCCCATATAAGGTAGGTAGGTAGATGACAAGTTAACGTTCGCTTCCAGCGGATGCTAATATCGCAAATAGGTAGTTGTTGGTAGTCGTAGTAGTTGGTAGTTGGATTGGATCAAATTGGATGATTCTGTGTTGTTGGTTTGGTTGTTGATTCTTCGTTAGATCTGGTCGGGTCGAATGACATGGCGGTGAAACTCGGCCCTGGATGGTGTGGCGTGAGTTACTCGATCTCCTTCATTCTTCCAAACTCGTTCTGATCATGGTATTTCTTGTTGATTGGTAGTCGTTGGTTTGGTTTGGTTAGATTATCTGTTATCTGTTGGAAAACTAGAAGACCTGAAAAAAAGAAAAAAAAGGAAGTGAGAAAAGAGGGAGGAAAAAGGGGGGGGGGAAGCTTTCAACAAAAGGGGGAAGGATGTTCTCTTATTTTTCTGCAACGAAACTTGTTAAATTGATTGGATATAATTAAAAAGTGTTAAGAAACTTTGAGTATCTGTTCAAGACAGATTTGGTTATAAAATGGAAGACTAGTTCCATATAACATAACATTCAGTATTTATAATAAACTTTTACAATGACATTAATTGATTAACAATCGACCATGGAAACATACAACAGATTCAAATGTAGATTTAGTACAACAATCGACAATTAAATTATTAAAAGGATTATAACAGATTAAAGAAGAATTACCAACTATGACACTTGAATGAGTTGATAAGGTATAAATGGATTATTGCAATTAATATTGGGACTTCTACGATGGGTGCTTGTCTTTAATATTCCACTATCATACTATTTGTAGGTGAAAATAAAAGTATTTAATTAATAGTCTATTATGTCTTGCTGTCTATAGAACAGCGACTCAACTCAACACTAACACAGTTTGGTCAACTCTATTATTTACACCTCAATCTATCTTCCAACATTTACACCTCAATCTATCTTCCAAGATTTTACACCTCAATCTATCTTCCAACATTTACACTTCAATCTATCTTCCAACATTTACACCTCAATGTATCTTCCAATATTTACACCTCAATCTATCTTCCAACATTTACACCTCAATGTATCTTCCAACATTTACACCTCAATCTATCTTCCAACATTTACACCTCAATGTATCTTCCAACATTTACACCTCAATCTATCTTCCAACATTTACACCCCAATCTATCTTCCAACATTTACACCCCAATCTATCTTCCAACATTTACACCTCAATCTATCTTCCAACATTTACACCTCAATCTATCTTCCAACATTTACACCTCAATCTATCTTCCAACATTTACACCTCAATCTATCTTCCAACATTTACACCTCAATCTATCTTCCAACATTTACACCTCAATCTATCTTCCAACATTTACACCTCAATCTATCTTCCAACATTTACACCTCAATCTATCTTCCAACATTTACACCTCAATCTATTTACACGTCAATGTATCTTCCAACATTTACACCTCAATCTATCTTCCAACATTTACACCTCAATCTATCTTCCAACATTTACACCTCAATATATCTTCCAACATTTACACCTCAATGTATCTTCCAACATTTACACCTCAATGTATCTTCCAACATTTACACCTCAATGTATCTTCCAACATTTACACCTCAATGTATCTTCCAACATTTACACCTCAATGTATCTTCCAACATTTACACCTCAATCTATCTTCCAACATTTACACCTCAATCTATCTTCCATATCTCTCCTACTGACCAATCATGTGTTACAGGCATTCACCTCTCATCAAATTAGGGAGTAAAAGTAAAAAGACCGGATCAGGTTACATTGTAGATATAATTTTTAATTGATTGCATCTTTCATAACATCTGTTGGCTTTGGGGTCACAGTTTGGTCAACTCCAACATTTACACCTCAATCTATCTTCCAACATTTACACCTCAATCTATTTGACGGACTGGCAAATCAAATACGAAGCACCTACATGACCAATTTTCACAATAGACAGTGATGTGGTTGGGGCTGTTGGAATTGGCAAAAACCCCACCCCGTGGTATCTTCAGACCTGTTGATATCGCAACAGGTTTCAATATAATGGCATATTCATTTTTAACTGTGTTAATGACCAGTCAAACACGGGGGCATTTTAAATGGAATTGGCAGAAATCTCATCAAATCTATTCAGACCAGTGAATGTCGCAAAAGTTTCCAGTTCTAATGAACAGTAAAGGTCGAAGCCTCTACATGGCCAATTATTTACAATTTACAATTATTTTCCAATAGATTTGGGGTTGCGGAGATTTTTCTACGGAACTGGTAGAGAACCAACTTTATAAAGCTGCAAATTTCGCAAAATATCTAATATAATGGAATTATAATGTTCAACTGTGTTACAACTGTTAGTGATGAGGGTGGAACAGATTAAAGATGGAATTATCGGAACCGAACCTCATGGTGGCTTCAGATCTTTTTATGCCTTACAGTTTCTAGATAAGTAGAAATATCCTACTGTGGTTAAAAACCCAAGCTCTACCTATCCATGTTTATCCGAAGGTGTCCTGTGGAATTGTAAATAGACAGTTTGGTGCCAGTGAGGTTCTGAGATGTCAATCTAACACATTTAGGTGTAAAATGAATAGAAATACTTTTTCTTTTTTCTTTTAGGTTTTAAGAACTGATCAGCGACTGACATCCCATGTGGTGGAAAGGCCATTCAAAGACGAAGCCCCTACATTTTCTGATCAAAACCAAAAGGTTTTTTAAATTTTGTCTTCATTTTGTAAGAGAAATGGAATATCAGAATCAAAATAATACTGTTAGTCTCAGAATGTCGTTGCGTTGATAAAAATATAATTTTTAGTTTACATTAAAAAAAAAAACAAATTTTTCTCCAAGAAATTTCAACCAAAATGTCTTAAACTTTTGCTGAAAATTTTCATCTGTAAAAAAAATTTGTGCTTATGTTTATATTTGTTTCAAGGCAAAGATTAAGACTAACAGTACTATGGGAAATGAAGAGAAAGTTTTACAGCAAAATGATCTATACAAATCAATAATAAACCTTTCTGATCACCAAATAAAACAAGAAGATCTGCGGGACGGGAATACCCTACATCGATTGAGCGGAAACAGAAAACATGTTTGTCTATTTTTAATTAATTTCATCCTGGTATATTACCTGACAGCTGGTGATCACGCGCGTTTTAAGGTTAGGTGTTCTTACAGTTTGATCATCTCTAGCTTTTCTGCAAGGTGACCTTTGGTGCAAAGTTATCAGTTGGTCCTTTGCCAAGATTCTTGGAGACCTGATAATGCAAAACCCTTTCTGATTTAATGATTATCCGTAACTATTTACATTTGGGTCAACTGGATATGTAAAGAAATGTGCCTTATATAGTACTTAATTACAGTTGGGTAGACTGGAATAACAAGGAAAGATAATTCTGGATTTGAAAGCTCATATTTCCGACGGTGAGCCGTGAACACTATTACTGATTAGCTTTGCTAAAATAGTTTCTCGTTTCTGGGCCTAAGGTATGATTGGAGATAAATCTAAGAAAAGCAATATGGTTTTCTCTATCCAACTTTGATTGGTTTAATTTATCAGAAAACAAGAGATAGGAAATTGTAATCTGATTCAAACTAGATTCAGTTGATGTCAGGCCCATCTAAGGAGTATCGACAGATGTAACTATATGCTGAGAGATTTTAATATGTATTCGGCCATTATAATCATGATATACTTTCTATAACTCTCTAATGCAGAATTTCATTTAGGGGAGACTAGCATATTGAGATTCAGACTACAATTAATGATTTGCTACAGGCCGTGAAATCATGGTACGGTTGAGTACTCACATTATCTGCTGATTATCAAATAACGATATTTTTGTAGACCTTTCAGGTACCCATTGTGAACTTTGCTAATTCCTTTACGGGCTCAGTATTATACCTGATATAACTGTATACGTACACAGATATTATGAAAGTCGTACTTTTCTTCTCATGACTGGACAATTATTAAGACTACAATGCCGCGCAATGGGGGAAATTTTATAATTCTCTTACGACCATAAAGTAGCTTTCAATTAAAAGTATTTGGAATTATGGAAAATGGCTGTTACAAACCCTGTCATACCCCAAATATTTAAAAAGAAAAGACAAATATTAAAACTTTTAACTATAAAGATTTAATGTAAATCGTCCGTTTAATCTCAATAGTCGGACCCACGTGAACTTATAATACATTGACGAATTCAAAATCAGATTTTTCTACAATGGCCCCAAGGTTATTTGAATTAATAACAATAAAATCCGTATTAGCTACCGTGTTGTAGTTGGCATTCAATAAAGTGCAATATTTCCAAAACTGATGACATTTCTGGATGCATTGGGAAAGACTTGGAGTGATTTGATCCCAATGGATGATTGGTTTTGTATAGAAATGGCATTGACCTGGAATCACATGTACTGTACTAAAACCACATCGAGGATCTTTAGCACATTCTTCTGTACAATTGTCTCCAAAATGATCACCAGGAATTATACCCATAAACAAGAATTTTCTAAGTACCACTGAAAAGAAAATCGTATTCTTATTGTAACTAATGAATGAACCAATTGCTAACGATCCGAAACCTGAAAATTGGTAGGAGCCAATGAACTTTTCACATGATGAAGTATATTAACCATTGTGTAAGTGTTTCATAATAAAAAGTGGTTAAAGGTTTTTAACCACAGAAGGAAGTCTGGAAGTGTAAGCATACCCTATATTGCGTCACAACCGCCATATCCCACTTTTAGAGGACAGACTAGTTTGTTCGTTCCTTGGTCACTGTGACATCACTCAGGATGTGTTAGATTGGGTTCCCCTATTTTCATTTATGAAAATGAAAATGCTAATAATTATATGAATAGAAAGTAGAGGTCTTCTAATGACCATTTTGTCTCCATAATAAATTCATAATTAGCTGAATTAGAAGATAATTACCAGCAGAATTCCAAAAAGCGACCGATTAAGAAAGGTCAAAAAGTCTTTTTTGGTTTATCCAGACTGTATATACATGGAAATTTATGATTGGTTAAACTCTTATTCAAATGCAATAGGAACATATCATATGATTAAGAATACATGATAATTCATTAGAATAAACCCATCTTAAGAAACAATTGTCAATATTATTGTAAACATATTGAACTTGTACATGAGATTCAAAATAGATTTTCTGGCCTTAGTAGCTTCCAAATATTTACACGATTCTATGTTTCGTCCGTCCAACTATAGTTCAAGTAGTTCCAAATACAACATGCCCCTTATTGATAAATACTTTATGTTTGTAATTGTAACCGAATCTGCCTATAAATATATATATTTATTTATTTGTTTTTATTTTGTTTTTGCCTATATATTTCACTAAATGAATTGAAGGTTCTTCTCGACCAACAAGATTGTCCATATTTTTATATCAAATCTGTTTTTGTTGTAAATCGTCCATAAAGGTAGAGAAATATCCCCGTCCGTCCATACCCAATACAAAAACCAACACAGTTACCTTGACAAGCTTGCTGCTCTGTCCAGGTACCATTTTTCTCACACTTCAGAGTACCAGACTCAGTGAAGCCAGCTAAACAGCTAAAATTAAAACATCCTCCTGCAATAGTTGATTTCGTTACTTCATCAGAGAGTGATAGTTTCACCTTGTATCAGTAGGATGACGGGGTAGAGATGGTGAAATAATTCTACATCTATTTTTGACAGGCAAGGTAAAGTACGATACAATTAATTATTTAGTACAACCGATAAATATCAGGCAATGACTTATTATTTTTGAAATAGATACCTTAGCCCAATGCTTGACTTTATTTCAGAAAGAAATACCCTATCTCCTTTTCCCAAAATTTCAGTTTTTTTAATCTCCTATCTCTAGTTATAAACCTATGGTGGCAAATTTCTTTGGGTGATTTCGATTGAAACTCTGTGGTAGAGCTAGAGTTTATTGAGAAATGACGTAATTATGATTCGTGCGTATGTCGAGTCTGAGTCAAATCGAATTCGATCATGTTTTTGTAATATGGTGGCACTTTTATATGGGAATTTCTTTCTTCCATGTTTACTCGTGTTGACGGGACGGCCCACCCCCTTAATATGCATACCTTCACAAGTTGGTTCCAAAATCCAGCCACCGTTTTCACAGGTGGTCAGAACTTTTGATTCATATCCTTTTTTGCACTTGAATCGTTTATTTTCGTCACATGTCTGTTCCCACATTGCATTTATTGGCAGAACGTACTTCTCACAATCTACACAAAATAAGATAAGTGTTAACATAAAGTTCTTTTATTTATATCACCTCATTTTAAAAACAAGAAATTCAGCCAAGATTTCCTAGTTTGTGTTTAGGTTTTCTAAAATATTTATGTGTATCAGGGACACTCATAGTATCAAATTTTACCATTCCAATTTTCAATCAGACGTTTTTTTTTTTGTTATTCCATTGAAACAAGGTGACGTCAGTAATTGAAAAATATGCTTGTATTACTAAAGCCCTTCTCGTCATAAAACGTCATCAACCACTGAGTTTATATATAACAAAGATGAAAAGTTACTACTGACATTTTATAAAGAATTGTTTCCCAGTCCTCTTCAATCACAGCAATCTCTACTATAATTACCTGGTGTTTGTCTTTTCAGCATGAAGGAGTGATGCTTGGGACTGGCCACTGGTAATGTTCCACCATCAACATCAAATTAGCATTGACCATCATATTGACTCGCTATTCGAGTTGTATGAACAGTGAAGATTGTGTGAGTTTATATAGTGAATC
>NW_008707846.1:354882-358158 GCF_000327385.1 Lottia gigantea | reverse complement strand
TGTAAATATGTACTAGATAAGTCAACTGTCATTATAATTCCAGTTGACCCAGCTGTAAATAAGTACTAGATAAGTCAACTGTCATTATAATTCCAGTTGACCCAGCTGTAAATATGTACTAGATAAGTCAACTGTCCTTATTATTCCAGTTGACCCAGCTGTAAATATGTACTAGATAAGTCAACTGTCAATATAATTCCAGTTGAACCAGCTGTAAATATGTACTAGATAAGTAAACTGTCATTATAATTCCAGTTAACCCAGCTGTAAATATGTACTAGATAAGTCATCTCTCCTTATTATTCCAGTCTACCCAGCTATAAATATATACTAGATAAGTCACTTTTCCTCAGTTGACCCAGCTGTAAATATGTACTAGATAAGTCAACTGTCCTTATTTTTCCAGTTGACCCAGCTGTAAATATATATTAGATAAGTCAACTGTCCTTATTATTCCAGTTGACCCAGCTGTAAATAAGTACTAGATAAGTCAACTGTCATTATAATTCCAGTTGACCCAGCTGTAAATATGTACTAGATAAGTCAACTGTCTTTATTATTCCAGTCTACCCCGCTGTAAATAAGTACTAGATAAGTCAACTGTCATTATAATTCCAGTCTACCCAGCTGTAAATATGTACTAGATAAGTCAACTGTTCTTATTATTCCAGTCTACCCAGCTGTTAATAAGTACTAGATAAGTCATCTCTCCTTATTATTCCAGTCTACCCAGCTATAAATATATACTAGATAAGTCACCTTTCCTTATTATTCCAGTTGACCCAGCTGTAAATATGTACTAGATAAGTCAACTGTCATTATAATTCCAGTCTACCCAGCTGTAAATATGTACTAGATAAGTCAACTGTTCTTATTATTCCAGTCTACCCAGCTGTTAATAAGTACTAGATAAGTCATCTCTCCTTATTATTCCAGTCTACCCAGCTGTTAATAAGTACTAGATAAGTCAACTGTCATTATAATTCCAGTCTACCCAGCTGAAAATATGTACTAGATAAGTCAACTGTTCTTATTATTCCAGTCTACCCAGCTGTTAATAAGTACTAGATAAGTCATCTCTCCTTATTATTCCAGTCTACCCAGCTATAAATATATACTAGATAAGTCACCTTTCCTTATTATTCCAGTTGACCCAGCTGTAAATATGTACTAGATAAGTCAACTGTCCTTATTTTTCCAGTTGACCCAGCTGTAAATATATATTAGATAAGTCAACTGTCCTTATTATTCCAGTTGACCCAGCTGTAAATAAGTACTAGATAAGTCAACTGTCATTATAATTCCAGTTGACCCAGCTGTAAATAAGTACTAGATAAGTCAACTCTCTTTATTATTCCAGTCTACCCCGCTGTAAATAAGTACTAGATAAGTCAACTGTCATTATAATTCCAGTCTACCCAGCTGTAAATATGTACTAGATAAGTCAACTGTTCTTATTATTCCAGTCTACCCAGCTGTTAATAAGTACTAGATAAGTCATCTCTACTTATTATTCCAGTCTACCCAGCTGTTAATAAGTACTAGATAAGTCATCTGTCCTTATTATTCCAGTCTACCCAGCTGTAAATATGTACTAGATAAGTCAACTGTCCTTATTATTCCAGTCGACCCAGCTGTAAATATGTACTAGATAAGTCAACTGTCCTTATTATTCCAGTCTACCCAGCTGTAAATATGTACTAGATAAGTCAACTGTCCTTATTATTCCAGTCTACCCAGCTGTAAATAAGTACTAGATAAGTCAACTGTCCTTATTATTCCAGTCCCAGCTGTAAATATGTACTAGATAAGTCAACTGTTCTTATTATTCCAGTCTACCCAGCTGTTAATAAGTACTAGATAAGTCATCTCTCCTTATTATTCCAGTCTACCCAGCTGTTAATAAGTCATTTGTATTAATTCTTGACTAGATAAGTCAACTGTTTTTATTATTCCAGCTGTAAATAGGTAAGAATTGTCAGGTCAAGATCAGTGCCAAGAAGCTTAGCCATTGTGTAGCCGATCATTTTGCACCAAAGTGAACTCAAGGTTCTCGTTACCACCAGATGTCAGAAAATATATCGTGTTGAAATTCATTAAAAATATCCCCAGCATAGTTTGCTGTTTCCGCTCAATGGAGAGGAAATATTCTGTTTTTATTCTGATTTGCATACTTGTACTCTTTATAGCCAAATTGACAGGTGTATATTTGCTGTACGATTATTGCCAGAATTTATTCTCTGTTTTCTTTTACAAATATCTCAAACTAGGAAGTTTTTTTCCTGTTTTTATACATGTGTTTTATATGGCAGTGTCTCAAAACGAGACGATTCGTCTATGTAACTTTCAAACGCGGATAATTCTTGACACACATGGAATTGAAGTTTCAAATTTCGACGGTGAGCTGTGAACACTATTACTGATTGGCTTAGCTAAAACAAATTCCCGTTTCTGAGTCTAAGGCATGATTAGTCAAAAAATGGCGAACTTGTCCCTAAGATACAAAAGCAAATTGATATCTTTAGGACATAAATATATTATACACAGGGATCTGGTAGCCTACTCTAAACATATTCAAAATATGCATAAAATAGATTTACGATTTGATAACTCTCAAATATTTCTACTAATGGCATAAATTCGATCATTTTATTTCGTTCAAATACTTCAAATTTAAAGTAAATTTCAGAAACGAGAAATTCATAGCTAAGCTTATCCGGTACAGTGTTCAAAGCTGGCCGTCAAAAATTGTGTCCAGAATTATCCGTTTATGAATGTTAAAATGACGACCAGACCAGTTTTGGAAGGCTGGCGCCGCCACTGCTTTGGTAAACATTTCCGTCTGTTTCTGTAAGGTACTGGACATTAGATCAAAATATAAATATATTATACACAGGGATCTGGTAGCCTACTCTAAACATATTCAAAATATGCATAAAATAGATTTACGATTTGATAACTCTCAAATATTTCTACTAATGGCATAAATTCGATCATTTTATTTCGTTCAAATACTTCAAATTTAAAGTAAATTTCAGAAACGAGAAATTCATAGCTAAGCTTATCCGGTACAGTGTTCAAAGCTGGCCGTCAAAAATTGTGTCCAGAATTATCCGTTTATGAATGTTAAAATGACGACCAGACCAGTTTTGGAAGGCTGGCGCCGCCACTGCTTTGGTAACATTTCCGTCTGTTTCTGTAAGGTACTGGACATTAGATCAAGTAATGAACTCATCGTTTATATAATATGTATTGCACAGCGTGTAAGACGTCCAT
>NW_008707846.1:353411-354832 GCF_000327385.1 Lottia gigantea | reverse complement strand
TTCCAGTTAACCCAGCTGTAAATATGTACTAGATAAGTCATCTCTCCTTATTATTCCAGTCTACCCAGCTATAAATATATACTAGATAAGTCACTTTTCCTTATTATTCCAGTTGACCCAGCTGTAAATATGTACTAGATAAGTCAACTGTCATTATAATTCCAGTCTACCCAGCTGTAAATATGTACTAGATAAGTCAACTGTTCTTATTATTTCAGTCTACCCAGCTGTTAATAAGTACTAGATAAGTAATCTCTCCTTATTATTCCAGTCTACCCAGCTGTTAATAAGTACTAGATAAGTCAACTGTCATTATAATTCCAGTCTACCCAGCTGAAAATATGTACTAGATAAGTCAACTGTTCTTATTATTCCAGTCTACCCAGCTGTTAATAAGTACTAGATAAGTCATCTCTCCTTATTATTCCAGTCTACCCAGCTATAAATATATACTAGATAAGTCACCTTTCCTTATTATTCCAGTTGACCCAGCTGTAAATATGTACTAGATAAGTCAACTGTCCTTATTTTTCCAGTTGACCCAGCTGTAAATATATATTAGATAAGTCAACTGTCCTTATTATTCCAGTTGACCCAGCTGTAAATAAGTACTAGATAAGTCAACTGTCATTATAATTCCAGTTGACCCAGCTGTAAATAAGTACTAGATAAGTCAACTGTCTTTATTATTCCAGTCTACCCCGCTGTAAATAAGTACTAGATAAGTCAACTGTCATTATAATTCCAGTCTACCCAGCTGTAAATATGTACTAGATAAGTCAACTGTTCTTATTATTCCAGTCTACCCAGCTGTTAATAAGTACTAGATAAGTCATCTCTCCTTATTATTCCAGTCTACCCAGCTGTTAATAAGTACTAGATAAGTCATCTCTCCTTATTATTCCAGTCTACCCAGCTATAAATATATACTAGATAAGTCACCTTTCCTTATTATTCCAGTTGACCCAGCTGTAAATATGTACTAGATAAGTCAACTGTCCTTATAATTCCAGTCTACCCAGCTGTAAATATGTACTAGATAAGTCAACTGTTCTTATTATTCCAGTCTACCCAGCTGTTAATAAGTACTAGATAAGTCATCTCTCCTTATTATTCCAGTCTACCCAGCTGTTAATAAGTACTAGATAAGTCAACTGTCATTATAATTCCAGTCTACCCAGCTGTAAATATGTACTAGATAAGTCAACTGTTCTTATTATTCCAGTCTACCCAGCTGTTAATAAGTACTAGATAAGTCATCTGTCCTTATTATTCCAGTCTACCCAGCTGTAAATATATACTAGATAAGTCACCTGTCCTTATTATTCCAGTTGACCCAGCTGTAAATATGTACTAGATAAGTCAACTGTCCTTATTATTCCAGTCTACCCAGCTGTAAATAAGTACTAGATAAGTCAACT
>NW_008707846.1:347237-348093 GCF_000327385.1 Lottia gigantea | reverse complement strand
CTCCGATCTTAACTACAAATAGTGGGATATTTAGATTGGAGTTTTACGCCCTAAAGAAATCTGCCAGTGATTTCGTTAGGAAGGATCACAAGCAGTTGAATTCGTTAATGGCGAATAAAATGAATATAGCTTATATGCAACATTTCCGTTCAAATGTACCCATGTAGGTTAACAATGAAAAGGAATAATCTATTGGACTTAAATCGTTTTGTTATCTAGATTGTTGGAAATTGGTCTCATTATTTAAATTTTTATGGAAAAAGCTTAGCACAACGAAATTAGTGTAAAAACACGTTTGTTAATATTGAATCTAAAGTTGACTAATCGAGCAACTGGATTACTGGATTACTGGGTATTTTTCGTTTCTAATAAACAAATAAAGGTCTTTAGCTAGCCAAAGATCTCTATAGAAAGTCATAGAGGTGTGGCCAACTGAACTATTTGAGATTTATTATAATACATACCTGGGCTAAAACTAATCTGCGCGGTGTAAAAATCTGGTTTGCTTGTAGAGGAAACATGGTGGCCACAAACCGTTCTACTGATATCACAGTTAGTAGCAATATAGATGTCATATAACTCATCCCTTGTACAAAATAATATACCTTACACATAATCTGAAATTATTAATATAATATAACTCATCCCTTGTATAAAATAATATACCTTACACATAATCTGAAATTATTAATATAATATAACTCATCCCTTGTACAAAATAATATACTTTACACATAATCTGAAATTATTAATATAATATAACTCATCTCTTGTATAAAATAATATACCTTACACATAATCTGAAATTATTAATATAATATAACTCATCTCTAGTATAAAATAATATACCTTACAC
>NW_008707846.1:341380-347187 GCF_000327385.1 Lottia gigantea | reverse complement strand
GGGCTTCCCATAGGTAGACCGTGGATTTGTTCATAGATCTCATCTCCCCATGTGAAGTAGGTAGAGGACATACACATCTGAATGAGATCGACGATGCTGTCTGTAGTAAGTGTAGTATCAAACAACAGACCATCAACCCGCTTAGCTATCCCATTCATCGGAAAGGCATCATACCAAATCAAGAAGATCCTGAAAAAGTCAGTCGGCATTGAAACAGTGTTCTCTGGCAACTCAACGCTTAAAGATTTGCTCAGAGCCAGTGGTAAATTGAATCCCTCCAACAACCAAAAACCTAAGGGATGTGTCTACCAAGTTGAGTGCTCCTGTGGAAGCTCGTATATAGGGGAAACAAAGAGACCCCTTGATGTTCGACTCAAAGACCATCATGACAAGCCCGGCAATGAAGGAACATCTGCTGTGGCTAAACATCTTGCTATGGGAAGGAAAACAGGACATAAAGTCAACTTTGACAACACCAACATACTGACAATCAATAAGCACATAGATAAAACCAGGAGACTTCATGAAGCTATCCACATCAGAAGACATCAGCCTGACCTTAACAGAGATGAAGGTGTTCGTTTATCGCATGCATATGATAAACTTATCAACTTGTAATTATTCATATTCAAAAACAATTTCCAACCTTAAGCATAGTTAGTTATATGAACAATGTAATTTCTATTAATAAAAGACTCCAATACCAGCAATAGTTGTTTATTTAATCTTCAATTAATCTCTTTTTTAATTCATTTACTTTACTTCAATTATTTTACTTAATCAGCCTGTATGTTATTTTAAGAATTATATACCTCTTATTGTACCTGTTAAAATTTAATGTAATGTATCAATAAACCATTTTCTCTTGTGTGTTCTTAATAATAAGCATTAATGTATATATAGTTTGCCCATCACTTCTTCTCATTATGTGCCTGAGGACGACGGGGGAAACACGTCGAAACGTTGCATAAAACTTTAACCAGTGATTGTTGTTCCATAAAGCTGTGTCTATATACGTATACAGTTATATCAGGTATAATACTGAGCCCGTAGCCCCATTAAAGGAATTAGCAAAGTTCACAATGGGTACCTGAAAGGTCTACAAAAATATCGTTATTTGATAATCAGCAGATAATGTGAGTACTCAACAGTACCATGATTTCACGGCCTGTAGCAAATCATTAATTGTAGTCTGAATCTCAATATGCTAGTCTCCCCTAAATGAAATTCTGCATTAAAGAGTTATAGAAAGTATATCATGATTATAATGGCCGAATACATATTAAAATCTCTCAGCATATAGTTACATCTGTCGATACTCCTTAGATGGGCCTGACATCAACCGAATCTGGTTTAAATCAGATTACAATTTCGTATCTTTTGTTTTCTGATAAATTAAACCAATCAAAGTTGATGTTAACTATACCACGCTAAAGGATATACGGGAATTACCTTTTCTTGACGATGAAGAAGGGGCCATTGTAGAAAAATCGGCCTTTGAATTCGTCAATGTGTAATAAATGCTAACTAATTTGATTAAACTAATTATTTTGAATAAAATTAGAAGTTAATAGATTTGTCTTTTTTATATACTCTGAGGGTTTGTAACAAGCATTTTCCATAAATCCGAAATTGAGCAATACGAAATTTGTTATCTCTCGCAAATGAAAGCTACCTTTTTGTCATAGGAGAATGGATTTCGATTCTGTAGTCTATGGCTGCAACGATTGACAGTTGAATCGATGAACCGCGATTCGTTCCTTCTTATTGATGCATTGCGGAAGAAAAAAATAATCGCGATACATCGGTCCGATTCTCATAAATATAATCAACTTCCTTTAATGACTAATAGCACGGAATCCTCGCGTATTTTAGAAATTGTGTTATGTTCAAATGTTAAAAAATTGCTTTTCACGTATTAATTTGTCTACAGCGTTTTTAATTTTTTTTATAAACGATGAAATGAGAACATGTTAATATGCCAAGTGGAAGATAAACACATGGGATCTGATATAAACTTTTTCTTTTTCCAACGTAAATATTGTGTTTGTATAGTCATGAAATAATTCCACGAAGCTGTATTCGATGGTTTGGTATTTTATTTACTTTTTTGAAGAAATTTGTTAGTCCGTGTGTGTAACAAATGATGAAAAGTGAGCCTATTAACGAGTGTGATATATATTAGCCCGTTTGCACCGAATGAAATTAAGTTAAATGGATATTCAAAATAACGTTCGGACATGTCGTCGGAAACGAGAGATTTATAGTTCATATTTCGATTTGTTTGGTTTAGTCAATCCATACGTCTGTGCTCTGTGAAATTGTAAATTATAGCCAAGGCGCCCTAAACTTTCCGTGACGCGTCAAGTCATCTTCCAACTAAGACGTAAACATTGGTCTACCAATCCACGTGTGTGAGTTCAATTTGAAGACATTGTCATATTCGGCAAATAACAATTGATTTTGTAATCTCAATTCTACAGACAAACTTCTGGACGACATTTTAGATAAATCTTTAGTCTTCTTTGGTGTTTGATACAGCCACGCTTTTAAACAAGTCTAAATACGGCTCGTGGCTTGCATATTAAACGAAATCCATGCAATGTGCGTCCACAAGTTTTCATTAAGGTGACGATGGTGGTGAAACTTGAATGGATTCTTAGTGGCATTGCCATCGTTGGAATCTTTCTCTACTAAGACCAAAATGAAATGCTCTACACAATTCGTGAAATCGTTGACACCTAGGATTCTGATGTTTTGGGTGGATATTTTGCGTTCGTAATTTGTACTTTTTCGGTGATACGCGTGTATTTTGACGTACTTCCATGCACGCTTTGTTAAATTATATCTTATTCGATTGGTTGATTTTTCTCCAGACAAGATAAAGTACATTACGCTGTTCCACCGATTTTACTGAAAAACCTCCTTTTCTTTCGACCAACCTTTGTTAACGACAGACAGAATTACATCACCAATGCCTCAATGAATAGATTGTATGCTATCCAACTGATCCGCGGTGCTTTTTCCCCACGCCATTTGCTGATTTACTTGATTGACCGACACGGATAATAAGGTAACGATGCAGTTCCAGATTCATAAAAATCATTACTAGTTACCTCCCTTGAGCTCGAGATTTCTCTCCGTTTGGGATTGTTTCATTCAAATAATAGTAATTAGTAATTTTATTTCGGCTAACGACTTAAGACGAAGTTGTTAATATTTTACCTTGACTGTGGCCATGGCAAGTTATCAGTGGGTCTATATTACCTTGTCTTACAAACCTTCAAATGGTTTATTTTATCTTATTACATCTTACTTGGAAGATTTCAACTACAAAATTCTACTATTGTAGAAAAATCTCTTTTGAAATCGTCTCTGTTATAAGGTGTAAGCAGTATTTTGGGCACAGATATTTGAATTATTTACTGTGCTTCAATAAAGCTGTACCTAAATGGCCGTGTGCCTAAAAGAAGTGTGTCTAAAGTACCATGTCTAATTGTCTTGTGATTAATAATTTGTCACTTAAAAATTAAAGTTGAGATCACAATCAAATAAGTTTGTGTAACTTGTTAGATATTATGCGATAGTATTGATCACCCGTCTTCATTAGCACACATGGTGCAGAAAAGTAGGACGTAAAACTCATTCATTTCATTTTTGAAATGCATCAGTTGTTAAATCCAGATGTGCTATGTTAATTCGAGTGCTCATGATCCAGATCCGGTTGGTTTTACTGGTTTGGGTTAACATGTGGAGAGCCGAGAACGAGTCAGTTGCAGACAGGGCATCAGCGAAACAACATGTGTACAGCCTGGCTGTGTGATGATCTCTGGAACAGATTTTTTTATCGGCAGATGGCAACTAGGGGATGCTGATCAGCAATGCAAGCCAATCATTGTGTATCATCTGCAGCTTGTGCGAGTAAATAAAGATTTTCGGCTCCTTGAACTGAATTCTGAATTCAACCTTACTCGGTTACATTTATGCTATTTGTAATATTTAAATTTCTATAAGGTACATGTTTTTTGTACTTGGAAGGGAGAGGGATCAATGCTTTAACAATCCGTTTGTC
Organism: Lottia gigantea; assembly: GCF_000327385.1. Taxonomy (NCBI): domain Eukaryota; kingdom Metazoa; phylum Mollusca; class Gastropoda; family Lottiidae; genus Lottia; species Lottia gigantea. Next base: position 343,115 of record NW_008707846.1, on the reverse strand, counting down.
AAAAGTGGAGTAGCAGTAATCTCAATGATAAAATTTCACGGGGTATGTTGTATAGTTTTACAATAACGGGTATTTTAACCATTTTTAATTGACAACAAATACAAATATATGTACAAAAGGCACCCGCAACCGATTTGATATTTACATTTTGATGGAAAACTAGTATGATACTTGGTGCTTATACATCATTACTTTATATAGAAATAGGGTCACAAAGTATACTTCTGTTATGTTATAAAAACTATATTATATAAAAATAGGGTCACAAGAATACCAGTGGAATACCATGAGCCCTATATATAGGGTCACAGCAATATCAAATGACCTATTTCTAAATAGGGTCACAGAAATACCAGTGGAATACTATGAGCCATATATATAGAGTCATAACAATATAATGGACCCTAAATAGGGTCACAGCAATTACAAATGACCTATTTAAAAATAGGGTCACAAGAATACCAGTGGAATACCATGAGCCCTATATATAGGGTCACAGCAATATCAAATGACCTATTTATAAATAGGGTCACAGAAATACCAGTGGAATGCTATTAGCCATATATATAGAGTCACAACAATATAATGGACCCTAAATAGGGTCACAAGAATACCAGTGGAATACCATGAGCCCTTTATATAGGGTCACAACAATATCATGAACCCTAAATAGTGTCACAGCAATACCAAATGACCTATTTATAAATAGGGTCACAAGAATACAACTGGAATGTTATAGACCCCAGGTATAAATAGGGTCACAAGAATACCAGTGGAATATCACGGACCCTCACAGTAAACGATGAGCAAATATCGATCCAAAAAACGGAAGTAATTTTCCATTATAATTTACTTAAAATTTCAGGCCTCGCGAATATGAGAAAGTAGATTTAATTTTTATCGAAATGAAGCTGCCAGAAAACAACTTTACCAGGTCAGGGGGTTTCAACCCTTTTCTCCCCATTACCGCTTTTAAGCCTCTTGATCGATTGCATTACCCCTGTTCACCATATAAAATCCGTACTTTTTAGTGACTTTCGCTTAGGATTTTCAAGCAATCTCTTTTTTTTATGTTGGAGAATATAGCATAATATAACAAAATTACCCCTTAGGGGTATTTACCTAGGTTGAAACCCCCAGATCTAGATTAAGTAAAAAGGCATTATCTTAGTACTTTACGAGTGCCTACAAAACAGCCATTTTCATTATGGCCATAATTGAGATGTGACATGAAAATACTTTTATACTTGTGTGTTTATTAGTTTATAAGATGGCCTTGCTTTGATACTTCATGAATAATCCTGAAATGAAAAGTGATATTGGTTTTTTCTGGGTCATCCGATATACCATACTATCAACTTACACAGAAAACATATAAACACTATTTGAGCATAGTCCATGATTGAGATCTATTAAGCCATTAATAAGATAGTAAGGGACGTGATCGTTTAACCCTTTCACACTCAAAATAGAATTAATCACACACCAAGAGTAGTTTTTGATTCTTAAACATTAACATGATAATCCAGAACTCGCATTCCCTCACCCAATAATATATACACCATCATGGTGAGGACCCTAATGTCCTGGTTGCGTTAATGGCTTGATTCAAACGAAGCTACGTGTTATTCTCAAATAACACACGATGGTTGTTCACAACCATTTTCAATCTCTACCACGACTAAATAGGTCGAATTTTGTAAATGCTATAATATTCAACAAAGCATTCAAATCA
>NW_008707846.1:336745-338530 GCF_000327385.1 Lottia gigantea | reverse complement strand
TAATATAATATAACTCATCTCCTGTATAAAATAATATACCTTACACATAATCTGAAATTATTAATATAATATAACTCATCTCTAGTATAAAATAATATACCTTACACATAATCTGAAATTATTAATATAATATAACTCATCTCTAGTATAAAATAATATACCTTACACATAATCTGAAATTATTAATATAATATAACTCATCCCTTGTACAAAATAATATACCTTACACATAATCTGAAATTATTAATATAATATAACTCATCCATTGTATAAAATAATATACCTTACACATAATCTGAAATTATTAATATAATATAACTCATCTCTTGTATAAAATAATATACCTTACACATAATCTGAAATTATTAATATAATATAACTCATCCCTTGTACAAAATAATATACCTTACACATAATCTGAAATTATTAATATAATATAACTCATCTCTAGTATAAAATAATATACCTTACACATAATCTGAAATTATTAATATAATATAACTCATCTCTTGTATAAAATAATATACCTTACACATAATCTGAAATTATTAATATAATATAACTCATCCCTTGTATAAGATAATATACCTTACACATAATCTGAAATTATTAATATAATATAACTCATCTCTTGTATAAAATAATATACCTTACACATAATCTGAAATTATTAATATAATATAACTCATCCATTGTATAAAATAATATACCTTACACATAATCTGAAATTATTAATATAATATAACTCATCTCTTGTATAAAATAATATACCTTACACATAATCTGAAATTATTAATATAATATAACTCATCCCTTGTACAAAATAATATACTTTACACATAATCTGAAATTATTAATATAATATAACTCATCCCTTGTATAAAATAATAAACCTTACACATAATCTGAAATTATTAATATTACACGTAATAGGTACCAAATTGTAACCCCCCTGTTGTCCAGTTTTCATGAGCCAGGTTTTAATGTTTCCAATTCAGCCGTCAAATCCCTGAATTCAACAGATTGTTTTTGATAAGACCTACTGGAGTCAAAACCAGTATATATTATTATTACGGGGTTATATCATATATAATTTCGTTTGGATTTAATATATTATTTCCCTGGCAATTTTTAAGATGTAAAATCCCACCAGAACAATGGATGAATTCACAAAATGTTTATAAAAACGTTACATTTACCACATAAAAAATCCCCCCTCACCCAAAAAAGAATAGAATTGAATATCTTTGAATGAATATCTTGATTTGACTTCTTCATAGTGAATATGAATCCTAATAAAGTTGACTTTGAATAGTTTATTATGTTTTACTGTGGAATCTGAGACAAATAAATGAAATGTGCCCTCTGTAATACTATATATTTATGGACGATCTTGTCTTGTCTAATGGTTCTTTCATAATATACTCGAGCAATAAGAACCACTGAACATTATTTGAGATTATAGTCTCAAACCCACTGACTTTAATCAGCTCTATGTCTTTCTCATAGATGTATTGCTTTCTAGAAACTTTCTACTAGCTTAGAATTGCCTTAGCTGAGATAGAAAATTTAAGACGGGTCGTGTAACGACTCAAGCATATCTTATCTGAGCTATAATTAGCTGCTCTTATCCCAACATATTTTCCCGTGTTTAATTTTAATAGGTAGACCTTCTCATGGGGAATGAGGTAATAAATTCATAATGCCATGTGAATTTTCAACACGCTTCTAGAGATGCTAGTATATGAATACCCACGAGGAAATTAGTACGGACAACTCATCTCT
>NW_008707846.1:334651-336695 GCF_000327385.1 Lottia gigantea | reverse complement strand
GTGCTCAATACATCAATTGTAGAGCGATATAGAAATTCTGCTGTTAAATAGTGCTCAATACATCAATTGTAGAGCGATATAGAAATACCACTGTTAATATAGTACTCAATAAATCAATTGTAGAGCGATATAGAAATACCACTGTTAATATAGTACTCAATACATCAATTGTAGAGCGATATAGAAATACCACTGTTAATAAAGTACTCAATAAATCAATTGTAAAGCGATATAGAAATACCACTGTTAAAATAGTTCTCAATACACCAATTATAGAGAGATATAAAAATACCACTGTTAAAATGGTGCTCAATACATCAATTATAGAGAGATATAGAAATCCCACTGTTAAAATAGTGCTCAATACATCAATTGTAGAGTGATATAGAAATACCACTGTTAAAATAGTGCTCAATACATCAATTATAGAGTGATATAGAAATGTATGTATATTATTTACGAGTGTCGCTGCTGTACCAATCAACCAATAGACCCCTATTGCGGAGTTTACCCGCTGTAGTTAAATACGGTAGAAATGTATAATTGTTTGAGACCTGTAATTGAAATTTATTGTTTAGAAAGGGAGATTGAGTAAAATCATCCTAACAAATTCTGAATCATTTAATAACTAAATCTAATCACAGATGCACCGGATATCGGATTTATATTGTTAAAAGTAATACGGGAAGCTAAATGTATTTGTTAAAAAACGGAACACAATTTTTCCCCTTTATAGCTTTATTGTACACAACGTTTCATCATCAGGTGAAAACTATATCACTAATAATCATATAATAAAAGATGTAACATGAAAAGCTTTCCCACTGAAAGAAGTCAGTTTTCTGAAGATAGCTCAGCGTGAAACTTTGATAGCCCCGTCTCACAGAACTGCGACCATTTCCAATATTACTGCAACTTGAAATGTACTAGCTCGTGGTCAACGGAATCAAAAATTACAAACTTAAAAACAGTCGACCTCAGACCGCGACCATATTGCGTTCTAACATTTGTGCATCGTCTTTACCACGCGTGTTATGCGGTTTTGTATCTCCCGAGGGGATGCTACAACGCTTGTCTGACGACATTCTCAATCCCATGGTGTTATCCACGCGTTGCTGAACAGATCGCTGAACCTTGACGTTTGGTTTGAACATGTCGTGGCGCTTATATCACTCTTATGGCGACCTTAAAACGCTCTGAGCTAATTTTCAGTCGCAGTAGCAGCGCAGTAAGGCCGCCTTTCTGGTATTACGGGGAATAATCCAAGTACTAACGATTCGCACCGAAATCCAAAACTACATATTGGCTAGATTCTAATTCTAGTGGCATTGAACATTAAGACACCCCTCTAAACCGGCATTTTCCATTGGTCCGTACAGATGCCGGTTTAGAGGAGTTCACTATACTTCCAAATTCCAGCCATTTTGTTTCACATTTTAACTTAATTTTTGTGGGACTTTGCTTTCAGCAAAGTCCCAGTTTGTTATCGAAATGTCAATTCTTTTTTTTTTTTTTTTTTTTTTTTTTTTTTCGATTTTTACACACCTTCCTCAGCTTAGACTACAATAGTTGCAGCAACCATTCAACATTCACGAACCTTAGATATAGGCGACGATGTGCATAAATATATTTTGGATCTTTTTTGCAAAACCGAAAGTGCCACAGTTCAATATGTGCAAGAATAGATAATCGGCTCTAGAAGTCGTATTTTTCGGTCGATTTTCTTTGGGTTTGCATTTTTGGAATCTACTGTTAAAATCTGAAAGAATAGCAGTTTCAAAATTTCAAAATTCGAAAATTTGTCGCAGACATTTTTTGGCCGATTTTCGAAATTTTTGGACCATTTTTCAGTTTTTTTCGGATTAATCTGAAATTTTGATAAAAGATGCATGTCACTAATGTAAACCATTTGACGTATTCAAAATTTTTGCGTCACTTCCGGTTAAAGTGGAAAATCGATTTTCACTTCCGGTTGAATAACTTCCGGTGTGATTGAAATATTTCAACGAAATTATGTATATCGTTATTAATCTTAATTCTATGG
>NW_008707846.1:327830-329104 GCF_000327385.1 Lottia gigantea | reverse complement strand
ATCAGTAAAGTACACAATTTTAACATTCATTGTAAAAATAACTAGTGTATATAATGAACTGGCTTTCGGAATATTATTATTAATACTAGAATATAATGATATATCTTGAGTGTAAATATATCATAATTACTAGTTGTCTCCGAGTTTCTTGAATGCCACAATTCATCACACTGTGAAACCTTCCACTGATAATTTTCTTCTTTGAAAGGTGATAATTTAACCAGGAAAGTGGCAATCTTAACAGAGAGATGACAATCCAAAAAGATGACATCTAGAAAAGTGGCAGTCCAAACAGAAAGATGGCAATCCAAACAGATAGGAAGCACTTGAACCATAACGTTTGTAGTCCAAATAGAAAGGTGTCAATCCAAACAGAGAGGTGACAGCCTGAACAGAATAGCGACAATCCAAACAGAAAGGTGACAATCCAAACAGAAAGGTGTCAATCAAAACAGAGAGGTGACAGCCTGAACAGAATGGTGACAATCCAAACAGAAAGGTGACAATCAAAACAGAGAGGTGACAGCCTGAACAGAATGGTGACAATCCAAACAGAAAGGTGACAATCCAAACAGAAAGGTGTCAATCCAAACAGAAAGGTGTCAATCCGAACAGAAAGGTGTCAACCCTAAACAGAAAGGTGACAACCCTAAACAGAAAGGTGACAATCCAAACTGAAACATGGCAACCTGAACAGAAAGGTGACAATCCAAACAGAAGGGTGGAAATCCAAATAGAAAGGTGACAATCCAATGCGGAATAATGTGGCAATGGAATTTAAGGCTTCTACTGGTCTGGGAATAGATTGGGCTCTCAAATCGTCTCTCTTCCTTAACCTGAGAAAGGGAGGCATGGAGAGGGGGTTAATACGATACATGAAATAAACTTATTAAATTGCTGATGCTAATGATGAAACATTTTGACAATCGAACTGTTTTTGAATAATTTACGTAAAGCAAATATTACTCTACTGACAATAATTCTAAAACCAGAATGTTAACTAAAACTAGTCGCGGCGTCAGCCTCTCGAGACTGGGGTTACAAATAGGGGGACAACTATTGAGACTCAATTAAAAAGCGGCAACTCTGTGGAGGCGACAACCCTCTCATAGTGCGTGGGAGAGGGTTCTCCGAAGAAAAATGGAATTGATTTGGTCCATTCTGACACATATTATAGGGCTAAAATGTACAAAAATCAAACGGTTTTAAAAATCTGTAAGAAATAAAGTGGGGGTACCATTATGGTACCCCAATGTACCCCCACTTATTCTACA
>NW_008707846.1:326418-327780 GCF_000327385.1 Lottia gigantea | reverse complement strand
TTTTGATTCATATCCTTTTTTGCACTTGAATCGTTTATTTTCGTCACATGTCTGTTCCCACATTGCATTTATTGGCAGAACGTACTTCTCACAATCTACACAAAATAACATAAAGTTATTTTATTTATATCACCTCATTTTAAAAACAAGAAATTCGGCCAAGATTTCCTAGTTTGTGTTTAGGTTTTCTAAAATATTTATGTGTATCAGGGACACTTTTACCATTCCAATTTTCAATCAGACGTTTTTTTTTTTTGCTATTCCATTGAAACAAGGTGACGTCAGTAATTGAAAAATATGCTTGTATTACTAAAGCCCTTCTCGTCATAAAACGTCATCAACCACTGAGTTTATATATAACAAAGATGAAAAGTTACTACTGACATTTTATAAAGAATTGTTTCCCAGTCCTCTTCAATCACAGCAATCTCTACTATAATTACCTGGTGTTTGTCTTTTCAGCATGAAGGAGTGATGCTTGGGACTGGCCACTGGTAATGTTCCACCATCAACATCAAATTAGCATTGACCATCATATTGACTCGATATTCGAGTTGTATGAACAGTGAAGATTGTGTGAGTTTATATAGTGAATCAGAGAAAAAGTGGGTTGATTTGTTACATCGAGCGGAAACAGTAAATGTTAAGGTCATGCTGTTCTTGGTATATTTCGTGACATCTGGTAGTAACGCGAGTTTGAAGGTGCCTTGACACTATCATCAATTTTCCAACATTATTTGTTGTTTTAACAGGTATAGACAGAGTTACTTATTAGTGCTTGGGAAAGTTGCCACTGTCTCTGAGACATGACTTCTAAATCATACAAAGACCAATAGAAAATATTTCTGCTGAGGCAACCAAAACACGTCTTTTCTTCTCTGCGTCATCCATGGTTAGCCCAAATTATCCATTTCCCGCTCTTTTCTTTCCAACAAATTCGAATTGTTGTTCGAATGTTGGTGAAATGTTGCTCAAGTGTAGACAGAGCATGTTGGAAAAATGTTGATCTTATCAACACACATTTAAAGTCACGTTCTTCTTACAGTTTAGTCAACTCTAGCCTTCCTGTTCAACTTTGAGCTATCGGAAGATTATCTCATGCACCCATGAAAAATCTGTATGCCAATATTCACTTGTTGCAGGAGGAATAATAATTTCCCGATTGAAAATAAAGTATATGAATGTTTGCGATCGACGTCTTACACGCTGTGCAATACATATTATATAATGTTTATATGTTTATAGGACACTACACGACAGAAAAACTTTTAAATGAACCTGTTAAAGGAGATGCCAATTAAATATTTTAAAGATAAAAGACTGAACTAAACGGACCTATATTCGTAGATATATTGTCGAATT
>NW_008707846.1:325898-326368 GCF_000327385.1 Lottia gigantea | reverse complement strand
CTTTTGTACTTTTTCGGTGATCCGCGTGTATTTTGACGTACTTCCATGCACGCTTTGTTAAATTATATCTTATTCGATTGGTTGATTTTTCTCCAGACAAGATAAAGTACATTACGCTGTTCCACCGATTTTACTGAAAAACCTCCTTTTCTTTCGACCAACCTTTGTTAACGACAGACAGAATTACATCACCAATGCCTCAATGAATAGATTGTATGCTATCCAACTGATCCGCGGTGCTTTTTCCCCACGCCATTTGCTGATTTACTTGATTGACCGACACGGATAATAAGGTAACGATGCAGTTCCAGATTCATAAAAATCATTACTAGTTACCTCCCTTGAGCTCGAGATTTCTCTCCGTTTGGGATTGTTTCATCTCAAATAATAGTAATTAGTAATTTTATTTCGGCTAACGACTTAAGACGAAGTTGTTAATATTTTACCTTGACTGTGGCCATGGCAAGTTA
>NW_008707846.1:304511-311927 GCF_000327385.1 Lottia gigantea | reverse complement strand
TTTCATAATATACTCGAGCAATAAGAACCACTGAACATTATTTGAGATTATAGTCTCAAACCCACTGACTTTAATCAGCTCTATGTCTTTCTCATAGATGTATTGCTTTCTAGAAACTTTCTACTAGCTTAGAATTGCCTTAGCTGAGATAGAAAATTTAAGACGGGTCGTGTAACGACTCAAGCATATCTTATCTGAGCTATAATTAGCTGCTCTTATCCCAACATATTTTCCCGTGTTTAATTTTAATAGGTAGACCTTCTCATGGGGAATGAGGTAATAAATTCATAATGCCATGTGAATTTTCAACACGCTTCTAGAGATGCTAGTATATGAATACCCACGAGGAAATTAGTACGGACAACTCATCTCTTATAACAAGGTCGTTTTGAAGGTAAAAAAAAAACGTACTCATACGAAGCTTTTTAAATAAAGTGAAATAAGGTCCCACCTATTTATATAAAAAGAATTAAACGAGTACATATACAGTTTCGGACTAGACTTTAAGTAGAACGCGTCAATAAGTAACGTGATTTCATTGTCCCAGAAGAAATAAAGAATCTTTTATTCCTGATTTTCTATTACTCAATTCTCATCGACACAAATTACTTGTATTACTTTTAAATTGTTCCCAATGGATTGAGTCTTTCTAGAAATAAAGTCAATTATTCTCCAGCCATTGTCACTAAAATGATGTTGAGTCCGAATGAAATGTGTAACATCTATTACGAGACCATTAGAAAAACAAACATTATAACTTTAAGAGGCATTTTAATACAAATTTATCAGTTTTTGTAAGATTTGTAAAGCGTTAAATAATATTTAATGGAGGATCTACTCTTATTTTTATCAACTTCCTTGTTTCATGAACTTGAATGTGTTATTTTTGGGTCCACGTCCGATGGGTCCGGCGTCTTTTCGTCGATTTTAGAGGGCATTAGTCATAGAGAGGGTCAGGGGACACTAGTCATAGAGAGGGTCAGGGGACACTAGTCACAGAGAGGGTCTGGGGACACTAGCCATAGAGAGGGTAAGGGGACACTAGTCATAGAGAGGGTCAGGAGACACTAGTCATAGAGAGGGTAAAGGGGCCCTAGTCATAGAGAGGGCCAGGAGACACTAGCCATAGAGAGCGTCATGGAGCACTAGTCATAGAGAGGGCCAGGAGACACTAGCCATAGAGAGGGTCATGGAGCACTAGTCATAGAGAGGGTAAGGGGACACAGACCTATTCCTAAATTAGCCACTGAGTAAGTCGCTCGATCAAATTTCATTTGCCCAATCAAGCCCGGAAATGAAAAACATTGTACTCTACGGTTAGCTGATATTTACTTCTGTGCCATCGAATCAAAGATTAATCATTATAGGAGTGAAAATTCCAACCGATCAGACAGATGTGAGATATTTAAGAAAAGGATTTATTTTTAATCCAAGATATTATACAAGGAAGTTTGTTTAAGATTATAAAACCGAATCTTGACCCGGAAAACTCATATCAGCTTTCATAACTATATATTATCTTCAGTAATGATTTAAAAAAACGTCTTACAATACAGCCTCAAATACTGAGGACTGCTGAATGTGCTCAGCAAGTTTTCAGCACAAGAATGAATCATCGATGTACGTCTCAACACACAGCAATATTCTGTCTGACGGTGCTACCATCAAGCGGACAAATTCACTGGAGGTTGGGGTATAAGAACCTGTATGGTTGTCTGAGTCAATAATTTCGTAAAACAAAATTGACTTTGTTAAAAACACATGATCACATTCGAAAATGTACTGGACCAATTGACCTTAAAACTAATTTACTATGTCCAATTTACCATGTAACCAAATTACTGTGACCAAATTACATAAAAATCAAATTATTATGACCCATTTTCCATTTGACCAAATTACTGTGACAATGTATCATGTGACCATATCTTTGTGACCATTTTATCTTCTATCATATTACTGTAATCAATTTACCTTGTGACCATATAACTGTGACCAATTTACCCTGTGACCATATAACCGTGACCAATGTATCGTGTGACCATATAACCGTGACCTATACCGTGACCAATTTAACTTGTGACCATATTACTGTAATCAATTTACCTAGTGACCATATAACCGTGACCAATGTGTCTTGTGACCATATAACCGTGACCTATACCTTGACCAATTTAACTTGTGACCTTATTACTGTAATCAATTTACCCTGTGACCAAATACTATGACCAATTTACCTTGTGACAATAATATTGTGACCAATTTATCTTGTGACCAAATACTGTGACTAATGCACCTTGTGACCATATAACGGTGACCAATTCAACTTGTGATCAAATACTTTTACAAATTTAACTTGTGACCAGACTAATTTAATCAATTTATCTTGTGACCAAATACTGTGACTAATGCACCTTGTGACCATATAACTGTGACCAATTTATCTAGCGACTATATTACCGTGACCTCTACTGTGACCAAATAATTTTACAAATCTGACTTGTGACCAGATACTTTGACTAATTTACCTTGTGACAATAATACTGTTAACAAATCTTGTGACCAAATGCTGTGACTAATGTACCTTGTGACTGTATAACTGTGACCAATTTATCTAGCGACTATATTACCGTGACATATACTCTGACCAAATAATTTTAAAAAATCTGCCTTGTGACCAAATACTTTGACTAATGTACCTTGTGACTATATAACTGTGACCAATTTATCTTGTGGCTAAATTACTGTGACTAATTTACCTTTAAACCAAATGCTGTGACCAATTTATCTTTCGGCTAATCACTGTGACCAATTTATCTTATGACAATTTTACCTGGCAAATAATCTGCCTTGTGACCAATTTATCTTGCAACTAATTACTGTGAGTATTTTACCTTGTGGCAAATTTACCTGGCGACAAATTTACCTTGCGACTAATTTACCCGGCGACTAATTACTGTGACCAATTTATCTTATGACAAATTTACCTGGCGACCAATTTACCTTGCGACTAATTCACCTAGTGACCATATACTGTGACCAATTTATCTTGCAACTAATTACTGTGACTAATTTACCTTGTGACCAACTTACTATGAAAGATTTAACCTTTTGACCAATTTATCTTGTGACCAACCTTCCATGAAAGATTTAACCATTTGACCAATTTACCTTGTGGCCATTTTTGGTGACCAAATTACCAAGTGACCATGTATTGTGACTAATTCATTTTACGGCTCATTTGCCATGTGACCAATTGTGAACGTTCTCTCCTAATGCACAAAAGCTCATCTCACGCCTACAATGCATGTTTTCGATACACAATATAAAGGTTGCCAATTCTGATATAACCTTGAGGTGTATGCTAACTCCTTGAACAGATGAAAGAAAGTTTCTATCAACCTACCTTTCCTAGCAGCCATACTGGTGATAAAAACGTAGACAGACTTGGTAAAACACAGAAAATACCCACACTAAGGTCAGCCACGGCAAGGTTCGCCAAGAATACATAGGGTCTGGTTCTCATCCGGGCATTTCTCAAAATTATTATCAATACTAGCGAGTTACCTGAAACAGAGATAGAGATGTTATCATGGTTACCATGGTTTAAATTAAATGATATAGGCAGCAACCAGGGGTAGCTTATCTTAAATTCAAAATGGATGGAAAAATTTGTCACGCTTTCAATTCAAAATGTAATAGTCGTAGACTTCAGATCGATCTTGCCAATGGCGATAGTTCTCTAAAAGTATAAAGACTGTAGAAGATTTTGGTGAAAATTGGATTTGATTCGCAGATTTAAATAAACTCAAATTTCACAGAAAACGATTTACAGAACAATTTCGTTAGATCATCGATTGCAATGTCAGAGGCATGAAATGAGCCATGCGTATTTTTAAAAATTTGCCGATATTCCGTGCAGATTGGAAAGTGGATTGTAAAAAGTGGTAAAATATATTTTTTTAAATCCTTTTTAATCTATCTCATTTATGAACATTATTTAGTTATTAATCCATTAAAATCGGATCATAACGGAAACATCGACTCCTAAGCTTTTAAAGATTAAAGTAAACTTATATTTTTAATATTATATCGTATCATGTTTTTATCATCCCCGAGGACAGTAGGTATTTAAGAGAAATCACAACGTCAGTAAACAAGATTAAACAAAATATTGTTAACACTGAATAAAATAATACCATTGTGAGGTGCAGTTCAAGTTCAAATGCGTTTCTTTTTAAACACATACAGACCCATCGAGATAATCTTATTTCTAAATTGTTTTTTATTATTTAAATAAATTGGAATTGGAAAAAACACTTCCCTGTATGGTTATAAATGATTGAAAATTGACTATTTCCCGTCAAAATTTCTTCCTCAATGTACACTGCATTGCGTCATCATTGACCCATCAGGAGTAGAGAGGAGAGACGCACGTCTTCATCTAATTTCACGAGACCAATATGGTACAGAACAGTAGGATATAAAACTCTATTTCATTCCATCAGTCCAATAAGATACAGAACAGTAGGATATAAATCTCTATTTCATTTCATTAGTCCAATAAGATACAGAACAGTAGGATATAAATCTCTATTTCATTTCATTAGTCCAATAAGATACAGAACAGTAGGATATAAATCTTTATTTCATTTCATTAGTCCAATAAGTTACAGAACAGTAGGATATAAATCTCTATTTCATTTCATTAGTCCAATAAGATACAGAACAGTAGGATATAAAACTCTATTTCATTTCATTAGCTCAATAAGATACAGAACAGTAGGATATAAATCTCTATTTCATTTCATTAGTCCAATAAGATACAGACCAGTAGGATGTAAAACTATATTTCATATCGTTAACCCAATAGAGTATTGAACTGCGTGATACAATACTTCATTTCATTTTATTAGCCCAATAAGATATATAACAAAATAATAATCTGACTTTTTGAAAAAAAAGTTAAAAATATTTCTCCGACACAATTAGGAGAAACTCTTTTGCGTAGGCGTATCACTATAAAACAAGTTTGATTTATATCCTCAAGCAATAAAATAACACAATAATGAGAACCAGTTTAGAGAACACGAAGGATCAAATCAAACAATGATAATAAATGGAATAGTTTTACGTTCAAACATTTTATTAAAAACAAAGTATTGGCAAGATAAGAAAAAAATGAAAATGAAATGAATGGAGTTTTCCTTCCCACTTTTCTGCACCATGTGGGCTAATGAAGAAGGGTAACGCCATGTAGGGTACAATGAGGGACATTTTGCCAGGTGAGCGGCATTAGCCTGTTCTTTTTCAATTTCCAACTGTCGAGGGATCTTTAACGTGCACAGCCTGTAGCACAAAGGGCCTCGATTTATTGTTCCATTCGAACGACTAGGCGCTTTTTGTATGTCAGCCCTTCTTATCTACATCACTGACAAGGGGAAATCGGGTTGAAAAATCCGAATGTAAGACCTATGCCGGGATAGCGGGCAAGCGTCTTTTTTTCTTGTAAGGTTTTTTCGTTGGGAATCTTGAAAAAAAAATCACTCAGAGTCGTTTCAAAATGTGTCTTCTTACAGTGTTCACATTGATGTTGTCTGCCTATATCAACCTAATCAGAGATGGAAAGTGGGACGTGAAACTCCAATTTTATTCCAATGACAGAAACAGTCTATATAGTTATCATATTGCTTACACTGTCCTTCGTGGAGGCGTAAAAATTAAGACTAATTACTTCCTTGGCTGGAGTTGGATGTCAAAATGTTCCTCTTGTTGAAAATTGAGCATTTCGTGTATGTTTATATTCCCAAAATAAACTTACAGTATGTTAATATAACAATAATACAATATTTTCACTGTTAAAATAGTGCTCAATACATCAATTGTAGAGCGATATAGAAATACCGCTGTTAAAATAGTGCTCAATACATCAATTGTAGAGCGATATAGAAATACCGCTGTTAAAATAGTGCTCAATACATCAATTGTAGAGCGATATAGAAATACCGCTGTTAAAATAGTGCTCAATACATCAATTGTAGAGCGATATAGAAATACCACTGTTAAAATAATGCCCAATACGTCAATTGTAAAGCGATATAGAAATACCACTGTTAAAATAGTGCTCAATACATCAATTGTAGAGCGATATAGAAATACCACTGTTAAAATGGTTCTCAATACATTAATTGTAGAGAAATACCTCTGTTAAAATAGTACCCAATACATCACTTGTAGAGTGATATAGAAATACCACTGTTAAAATAGTGTTCAATACATCAATTGTAGAGTGATATAGAAATACCACTGTTAAAACAGTGCTCTATACATCAATTGTAGAGTGATATAGAAATACCACTGTTAAAATAGTGCTCTATACATCAATTGTAGAGTGATATAGAAATAACACTGTTAAAATAGTGCCCAATACATCAATTGTAGAGCGATATAGAAATACCACTGTTAAAATAGTTCTCAATACACCAATTCTAGAGCGATATAGAAATACCTCTGTTAAAATAGTGCTCAATACATCAATTGTAGAGCGATATAGAAATACCACTGTTAAAATAGTGCTCAATACACCAATTCTAGAGCGTTATAGAAATACCACTGTTAAAATAGTGGTCAATACATCAATTGTAGAGCGATATAGAAATACCTCTGTTAAAATAGTGCTCAATACATCAATTGTAGAGTGATATAGAAATCCCATTGCTAAAATAGTGCCCAATACATCAATTGTAAAGCGATATAGAAATACCACTGTTAAAATAGTTCTCAATACACCAATTATAGAGAGATATAGAAATACCACTGTTAAAATGGTGCTCAATACATCAATTATAGAGAGATATAGAAATCCCACTGTTAAAATAGTGCTCAATACATCAATTGTAGAGCGATATAGAAATACCACTGTTAAAATAGTGCCCAATACATCAATTGTAGAGCGATATAGAAATACCACTGTTAAAATGGTTCTCAATACATTAATTGTAGAGAGATATAGAAATACCTCTGTTAAAATAGTACCCAATACATCAATTGTAGAGCGATATAGAAATACCACTGTTAAAATAGTTCTCAATACACCAATTCTAGAGCGATATAGAAATACCACTGATAAAATAGTGCTCAATACATCAATTGTAGAGCGATATAAAATACCACTGTTAAAATAGTGCTCAATACATCAATTGTAGAGCGATAAAGAAATACCACTGTTAAAATAGTTCTCAATAAATCAATTGTAGAGCGATATAGAAATACCACTGTTAAAATAGTACTCAGTACATCAATTGTAGAGCGATATAGAAATACCACTGTTAATATAGTACTCAATACATCAATTGTAGAGCGATATAGAAATACCACTGTTAAAATAGTACTCAGTACATCAATTGTAGAGCGATA
>NW_008707846.1:298543-301015 GCF_000327385.1 Lottia gigantea | reverse complement strand
CACCCCTCTAAACCGGCATTTTCCATTGGTCCGTACAGATGCCGGTTTAGAGGAGTTCACTGTACTTCCAAATTCCAGCCATTTTGTTTCACATTTTAACTTAATTTTTTATTATTGGTTTCTTTCATTTAAAATATAACAACGAAATTAGAAATCAGATAGAAATCAGTTAAGTATAAGAGCTCATCTTCACAATGTCAAGCTATTACGAACTTTATCTTATACCTTGACTGCAGTCGCTGTTCTTGTTTCACGGAATGCAGCGATTTGATTGGATTGTACGCAAGTGAATACAGCCAGTCTGGGCCTGGATAAGAATTTTAATTTAATGATTGCAAGCTTTCTGTGGATGGCTCTGTTAGCTGTTTTCGCTAACGTACAATCCACCCAAATCCAAATCACTGCATTTACAAACTTCCGTGATACATGAAAGGTTGCTATTGCAGTCAAGGTATAAGTACGAATTTCGCTATAGCTTGACATTGGGACGAGATGGTATGGATTAGGTATAAAAGAATTGAGCATTTTAGATCATTTGAATTAACAAACAAAAATAAAATAGTAAATAGAAAAACAACAACAAGAAACGTCCAATTAGTTTAATGTTTTATGAATTTTAGATATCACGTGGTATCTAGGGATAGATTTTCAAACGTCTTTACCGACAATATCAAATAAAAAATAATGTAAATACCCGTCATAAAACATTTAAAACCTTTCCGATTATTAGATAGCCAAGGTAACTAATGTTTTAATCACATTAGCTAAATTAATATGTTTTATTTACCTCCCTTGACAATTCTAATATAATATTTTAATGTATTTTACCTTTCAAAGACAATCCTTCAAAAGTATATAGCCGTCTTATTATCGGCAGGTGATAAAACTCAATTCCATTAACCCATAACATGTTTCAGAGCTAATAATCAGAGTTTGCCTACAATTCAATAAGATCGGCCTCAGATTTAGCAACATTATCATATCGATCGATTTGCCCTTTTCTCTGTTTGAATGATAATTGTTTCGATATCGCGTCTGCTCTAAATTTAATCCTGGGAATTGTGAGCTGAGAATTTTCAGCTCTAGTGAGTACAATGTAGTAAGCAAAGGGGGGGGGGGCAAAAATTTTCAAAGGGGCCTCAGCTATGTAACTTAACATTCATACAATAACTACAGATTATGGATTAAGTCGTAAAGGGATGCAACTCTGTTATATTGCCATTCCCACAGGTAAACCGGCACCCCCACCCCCAAATCGGCGTATCACGATGGCCCGACTGCCTATCGGTTTACTGTATATCTATATCATATCATTATTCATTTAAAGATGGGTTTTCCCATTTTTTAATGTCAAATTAAGCAAACTTTTTGATGAAATGGTGTTTCTAATGAATTATCATGTATTTTTAATCATATCATTATGTTTTTATTGCATATAATTAAGAGTTTTAACCAATCATAAATGGCCATGTATGTACAGTCTGGATAGAAAAAAAAGGACATTTTGACCTTTCTTGATCGGTCATTGGAATCCTGCTGGTATTTCTCTTCTAATTTAGCTAATTATGAGTTAATTATGGACATGTGAGACAAACTGGTATTTTCCAAGTCATCTACGTTCTATTCATATTCGTAAATAAAAATAAATGTTAATCTGACAGAAGTGTAGACAGTACCTTCTTTTTAAAACATACCGCTTCGGTTTTGAAACTTCAAGCGACACCTGTTTTGCCTGGCTTTGGACTCTCAGAAAAGTACTTAATTGGAGCCGCGGTGATTCAGTGAGTTTGCTGACGTTTGCAGACTCGCTAACAAATAGTCTGATGTATTAAAAAATGGAAACTATTTTGGCCGCCATCTTTGATTTTTGAATCAGTATCATCTGACCAACATGTGAGCCAAATTTCATGCTTGTCTCACCAACTGAAATATTTTGGTGAAATTTTGCATTTATCCGTTCTACTTCCATAACAAAAGAGGCTTGTATAACCTCCCGCATTGACATTTGCTGCTAGAAAAATAAACTCTATATCAATCAAAATTAATGACGAGAATATGGGATTGGAATGTGAGAGCAACGGCTAGATGATAATTATCATTGTACTGTTTCTAATGGGACATGGTAAATTGTCATAATGATATCAAAGTGAAGATAAATACTAGTAATGAAATATAAAATCATCGGTTTCCAATTAATAAATAGTGAATGTCATCTATATTCTAATTCTAATGTCTGATGGAAATAGTTTCCTCGTTCACGGTGATTTTATTATTTTACAATACATTGTTATTTATCGAAAGAACAATTTGTTTCCCTATTGAGCAATAAAATTGTTATAAACTAAGAAATGACATAAGATAAATTGTCGTCCCGCTGGACTATTCGTGGAGCAAGTTATATATCGGGAGGCAATTTGGTGTTATAGCGACAGTAAAGGTCAGCCACTTTTTTCGGTTGGGGGTGTGGGGGGG
>NW_008707846.1:296325-298493 GCF_000327385.1 Lottia gigantea | reverse complement strand
GTTTCAACAATTTACATTGTCATCATCAGTTTATATGGTTAACTACTCCTGAGTTTTATTGTATACGACGTTTCAACAATTTACATTGTCATCATCAGTTTATATGGTATACTACTCCTGAGTTTTATTGTACACGACTTTTCAACAATTTACTTTGTAATCATCAGTTTATATGGTATACTGTTCCTGGGTTTTTATTGTACACGACTTTTCAACAATTTACATTGTCATCATCAGTTTATATGGTATACTATTCCAGTGGAATATTATGTTTGTGCTTTATTGCACACTCCGTTTCAAAAATTTACATTGTCTTCATCAGTTTATTTGGTATACTATTCCTGAGTTTTATTGTACACTCCGTTTCAAAAATTTACATTGTCTTCATCAGTTTATATGATATACTACTCTCGGTTTTTTTTTGTACACGCTGTTTCAACAATTTGCATTGTTATCTAGGATTATTTGGTATACTATTCCTGGGTTTTATTGTACACGACGTTTCATCAATTTACATTGTCATCATCAGTTTATATGATATACTATTCCTGGGTTTTATTGTACTCGAAGGTTCAACAATTTACATTGTTATCATCAGTTTATATGGTGTACTATTCCTGGGTTTTATTGTAATCAACGTTCCAACAATTTACATTTTAATCATCAGTTTATTTGGTATTTTACTCGTGAGCCTTACTGAACTTAACGTTTCTACAATTTACATTGTCATCATCATGTGAGAATTATCTAATATGATCTATACTCTTTGATCTATACTCTCTGAAAGGGATGCATAATTGACAAACCTATCTACCAAATGATCATTATTACCTATGTGGTCTCTCTGAAAGGGATGTCCGATTGACAAACACACAATGAACATTATCACGCATGTGGTGTAATATAAATAAACAATATTAGCTATGTGGAATCTGGATAGAAAATAAAATTTGAAAAAAACTGACATGAGAGAAAACGTCTGGTCTTCAGACAGTCTATCTAGGCCCCATATACATGTACTACAGTTAAAGATTTGGAGAGGGGTAATATAGGCCCAGCCTGTTCTCTAATCCTTTTCATAATGTATATATTTTGAATATATTTATAAATAAAATACTGTTTACAAAAAAAAGATTCTCGACACTTGACAGTTAAAAATAAAAACGTGTATGCCAAAACAACTGTCCTGGAAAAATTCATTTATTGCGCATAGAATAAATGTAATTCTATTCTAATATGATGTAAATACTCATTCATTGGGTATTTATTCAGTCTCCTCATTCTTTCTCAATTGTCGCCCTTGTTATGGTCATAATGGTCCAAACAGAAAGATGGCAATCCCAACATATAGGAAGCACTTGAACCATAACGTTTGTAGTTCAAACAGAAAGGTGACAATCCAAACAGAAAGGTGACAATCAAAACAGAGAGGTGACAGCCTGAACAGAATGGTGACAATCCAAACAGAAAGGTGACAATCCAAACAGAAAGGTGTCAATCCAAACAGAAAGGTGACAATCAAAACAGAGAGGTGACAGCCTGAACAGAATGGTGACAATCCAAACAGAAAGGTGACAATCCAAATAGAAAGGTGTCAATCCAAACAGAAAGGTGTCAATCCAAACAGAAAGGTGTCAATCCAAACAGAAAGGTGTCAACCCTAAACAGAAATGTGGCAATCGAAACAGAAAGGTGTCAATCCAAACAGAAAGATGGCAATCCCAACATATAGGAAGCACTTGAACCATAACGTTTGTAGTTCAAACAGAAAGGTGACAATCCAAACAGAAAGGTGTCAATCCAAACAGAAAGGTGACAATCAAAACAGAGAGGTGACAGCCTGAACAGAATGGTGACAATCCAAACAGAAAGGTGTCAATCCAAATAGAAAGGTGTCAATCCAAACAGAAAGGTGTCAATCCAAACAGAAAGGTGTCAATCCAAACAGAAAGGTGACAATCAAAACAGAGAGGTGACAGCCTGAACAGAATGGTGACAATCCAAACAGAAAGGTGTCAATTCAAATAGAAAGGTGCCAATCCAAACAGAAAGGTGTCAATCCAAACAGAAAGGTGTCAACCCTAAACAGAAATGTGGCAATCGAAACAGGAAGGTGTCAATTCAAACAGAAAGGTGTCAACCCTAAACAGAAATGGGCATCCAAACAA
>NW_008707846.1:295635-296275 GCF_000327385.1 Lottia gigantea | reverse complement strand
GGGGGATCACCATGACCGCCATGTAAAAGGGGTGACATAAAAGCTTAATTGTGTACAGTGTCCCTTTGCTTGGCTGTGTTCGCTAGCATACATTGCAATCAAATCGCTTCCTTATCCAAACTTCTGTGAAAAGTGCCCATTACAGTTATTGTATTGCACGAAAATAGTTATACCTTGACATGTAGCGATAACTTGATATCGATGTGTTCAGTTCTATCAGTTTGTTCAGACATAAATTGATCTGATTGTATCTCATGAAATAACCTATATAGTAGTGGCGGGTGTCGAGCGCAAAGCAGACCATGCTTACTCTTTTCGAAAAGATGGGACAATCAATTACTATAAAACTTTTACACTCGAGTTTGCCATGCTTTGAACGAGATATTGATTAAAAATATGGTCTTGTTGGACGAATATTTTATTTTATCAGTAAAGTACACAATTTTAACATTCATTGTAAAAATAACTAGTGTATATAATGAACTGGCTTTCGGAATATTATTATTAATACTAGAATATAATGATATATCTTGAGTGTAAATATATCATAATTACTAGTTGTCTCCGAGTTTCTTGAATGCCACAATTCATCACACTGTGAACCTTCCACTGATATTTTCTTCTTTGAAAGGTGATAATT
>NW_008707846.1:254848-295585 GCF_000327385.1 Lottia gigantea | reverse complement strand
TAACTGATGATGACAATGTAAATTGTTGAAACGTCGTATACAATAAAACCCAGGAACAGTATACCATATAAACCTAGATAACAAGGTAAATTACTGAAACGTTGTGTAAAATAAAAACCGGGAGTAATATATCATATACACTGATGATTACAATGTAAATTTTTGAAACGGAGTGTGCAGTAAAGCACACACATAATATTCCAAATAAACTGATGATTAAAGTGTAAATTATTGAAACATTGTGTACAATTAAGCTCACGAGTTACCAGATCAACTGATAAACATATCAAACGTGTAAAATAAAACACACACAAAAAGTGATTATAGCACTGTAAATTGTTGAAACCATAAAATTTTGTTCAGTTATTTGATAATATGAATAGTTTTGATGACAGATATTTGATGACTTTATTTCCCGCTTTAGTAAAAAAAGTAGGACGTAAACTCCATTCATTTCATTTCCTTCTTTAGTGAATTCTATTAGGGTGAGGTCGAATAGTCTTTCATTTGTTACCAACTCCCCGGGATTTAATTTCTTAATATAGTCTGATAGTTTTCTGTGGGTTGGGGGACATGGTTCAACCAGTGGTAGTTGAGCCACTGAAATCTACGACAAATTCTAGTCCAAGTTTTCGATCTCACATTTTAGATAGTCAAATATTCGAATAGTTCCAGGTTTATGACCTCAACTTCGCTTAACTTTTCATATGCCTAAAGTTCAAGCTAACTCTCAGTTACATTTATCTATCTCGATGAGATATCTTCTTATCTGCAACAGGGGTTACGTTAGGGGACAGTAAGGTAATACGACCCTTTTGACAAGTGGTGAGGTTGTACGACTCCTCTCACAAGTGGTTAGGTTATACGACGCCTTTGACAAGCGGTGAGGTCAAACGACCCATATGACAAGCGATGAGATTAAACGACCCATTTGACAAGCGGTGAGATTATACGACCACTTTGGCAAGCAGTGAGGTTATACGATCCCTTTGACAAGTGGTGAGGTTATACGACCCATTTGACAAGCGATGAGGTCATACGACAACTTTGACAAGGGGTATGGTTATACGACATCTCTGACAAGCAGTGAGGTTATACGACTCTTTGGACAAGCGGCGAGGTTGTACGAATTCTTCTGTTAATTGAGTTCTGTGGAATTTTGACGAAATAGCATTAGAAGTTTACATAATGTAAGCCAAGCAATAAAAACACTATTTACAGTGGTTAATATATTTCAGAATTCCTCAAATATAATAAGGCGGTGCTTGATAAACATGGCTATTTCATTGGTTAAATTTTCAATGACCCTGAACTCAATGTCGTCAGATCAAGGATGGCAGATAGAGTCACCTACATAAAAAAACGAAACACTCAGCTGTGAATTTTAATCATCCAAATAAATTAATGTTTCTATGAATCATTAAGTTGAGTAGGGGACACAGAATTGTCAAAAGGGACAAAACAACAGGCATTTACTAATTCATTGATTTGAAAAACTGAGAGGGAGAGAGGGCGAATCCTGCTCCCGTAGTAACGCCGAATTAAAGTAATATGTACTTACCCACACAGCAACAAATAAAGACCAGAATATACGACACAATGAACATTACTCGTATAAACGGTACATTCATCGGATTGTGAAACACAAACGCTTGTGTCGGTTGCATTGTCAAGTTGTTTTCTATCGAAATATTGCCACTAAAAGACATGTTTATTTCATTCTGTTTATTCATTTGCAGTTGTATAACCTTTATATTGGGATATTCCGATATCGTTGTAAATAATAGTGTTTAAATCCAACATTTATTAAGTCTTTGCTACTCCTTCATAAACACTGAAGATTTATGAATAGACGTATGGCATGTCATGAATGGGGTTATTCCGATATTTTTGTTAAGAACATTGTCTAAATCCTTGTCTTGGTAGATTTGCAAGTTATATATCAAAAATAAACATCTGTGTAATCATCTGGGTAGAGACAACACCATTCTTCAACTTGCTCAGAAAAATAATAATATTTTCAGCAGACACAACACTTGGTTCATCCCTAAAATATTTGAAAAAATAACTTCCGAAGAGATATCATGAAAACTTTCACAAAAGACATAAAATCTCAGCTTGTTTCACTAATTTAAGCTTTGCTTTGCTGATCTCTGATAAATATTAAAATATTTTAGAAAAATAGAACTTTTAATATTTCGTTTGTTACACTCATTTGTTCTTGGTCTTTCGCACATTGATTTATGGCAAAATAGGTATACAAAACACTTGTAAACTGTTAATTCTTGACCGATTTCACCAAGTTCTTCTTGGCACTGCTGTGAAAATAATCAAAATTTACAATTGGTAACCTAATACTTAGCTGATTTCACTTAGGTGCCTTTAGGGTTATTCCAAAATTTCTGAGAATATTGTAAATGAAATAGCCCGATGCAAAATTCATACACGTAAATTACTGTCTACACTTGTATAAGCTTTGAATATTTTTCAAGCAATATTTCAGCACACTGCTTTAACAATTGTAATCCGAGTAAGCAGTATTTTAACAGTGAAAATATTTTATTTTCGTAAACGTTTCAATTAACATATAACATATAAATATAATATTGATACGGAAGTTACAATCAATTTTCAACACTGTTCGATTTAGATGTCTACGTTTAATCAGTATAGCTATAAATCCAATATAATTACCTCAGTAACAGTCCTACGTTGCAGCTAGTACGGTTCACTAAATGTCCATGTAAATGTTAGTAAGATTTAGCTATAAATCCGATACCCAAGTAACAGTGTGAGTCTCTTCCAACACGGTTCACATTAGATGTGCATGTAAACATTTAGTTACATTGAGCTTTAAATCCAACACAGATACGGAAGTAACAGTCCAAAGTAATCAGTCACTTAACAACACTGCTGAATGTAATTTTAAAAGTTTAGTTATATTTAGATAGAAATCCAATATTGATACGAAGTAGCAGTAAATTTACTTCACACTGTTCACTTGTGGTCGCTGATGCTAGAAGTTATAAAGCCATACTTGGCAATATAAAGATTAAAGGTGATATATCTCAGCAATCTCTAACGCTGGGATTACCATAACGTCTTATAATGTCTTCGGTTTTTCACTCAGAGAGCTTGTGAATATCCATACTTCCTTCTTACTTGTAATACTCTTTACTGAAACATATAAAAAGGTCAATATCAGTAATCAAGTCGTCAAAAAACACGAAATAAGAAGTATTCTAATTATGATAAAAAAAAATTGACATGAATTAGAAAACGTCGGTTTAAATTAATTTTCTTAAGCCTAAGTGAATGTCTTTCACCAGTACAGTTTAGCCCCTCACTGTCCACCAGACGATTATTCAATTATCCATAAAACAATTGAATCTTTCCAATTGAGAGGTGGACAATACTTTAGCACTATCTATCTATTACTTCAGTTATAGATCAAATTGTTTTATGTCACCAGCAGTCGATATATCAATAAACACAATTTCTTTTCTAACCAATTGAGAAATCATTCATTTCAGATATCAGTCGATGTTAGTTTATATAGTTAATTTGATCACAGAAAACTATTGAAGCTTTTTCAATCTGCTTGCTAGTTTGGCTCTATTGTACTATTGTAAACTGTTATTTGTACCAAGCACTCACAATATGCTTGCTAGTTTGACTCAGTAAACGGCTATTGTATCAAGCACTCACAATATGCTTGCTAGTTTGACTCAGTAAACTATCATTGTATCAAGCACTCACAATATGCTTGATAGTTTGACCCAGAAAACTGCTATTAGTACCAAGCACTCACAATGTTCTTGCTAGTTTGACTCAGTAAACTGTCATTGTATCAAGCACTCACAATATGCTTGTTAGATTGAATGAGTAAACTGTCATTGTATCAAGCACTCACAATATGCTAACTAGTTTGACCCAGAAAACTGCTATTTGTACCAAGCACTCACAATGTTCTTGCTAATTTGACGTTGACTTAGATTTTACCAAGTACTCACAATATGAATTCTATCTTGACTCGGTAAACTAAACTCACAATGTGTTTGTTAGTTTGACTTTAGATTTTTCCAAGTTATCGCAATCTGTTTGCTAGCTTGACAAGATAATGGCTTTTGGACGTTAGTGTCCAGTTAAGCTCTAGTGATACTGAATAAGAGCGATGTAAGGCTCTTAAAAAAATAAAAGCATACAATATGTCCATTTATCAAGTTTTACACTGTAAAACCATGGCTGAAAGAGCTTTTATGATGTGTGTTTCAAATACACAGTTCCCATGGGGCTTATGGAAATGTTTAATTTTCAATGAATGACTAATTCACAGCCAACCCGTTCATTTTGAGTAGGCGACCTACACTAATTTTCATACACAACTATTTCATGCTAAAAGCAATCATACTCTTCAAATGATGATGTGTCATTGGATCAAATTCATCCGATTAGGATCATTTATCACGATAGTAATTAAGTCTACGGGTACCTACTATTTAGTTGAACCATTGACGATTTGACAACATGGAATCAGCCAGACACTTCGATATTTATAATTTTTAATAAAAGAAGTAGAAAAAATATAAAACACAGTCATAAGTACAAAATGAAAATTCAAGCCCTGCAGTTATACACAGCTCGTTATAAGGAAGCTTTGATTGAAATGGTTCGTTAACACCTGACCGCCATTGTTGAATCATGTTTCAATAGATGCTTAGACTAATTTATTTTCTTAACAAATTCCCTAGAGCAAGTCTGCCATCATTGACATGAAAAACATGTCGTATTTACATTTGAAAAATGTATTCAGTACCATGTGTAAATACAGACTTATCGGTTTTTCATTAAGGTGGCATTGACGTGTAAATACTTGCTTTGCAGCGGGTTAGATTTTTCCCTTATCGCGTATTAATCCGAAACATATGCCTCTTGACAGGCTACCTCCACCCTACACCGCAACACCTTTCAAAATATCTATCAGAGGCTGGAATAATGCTTCGGTCAAATCACGTATCACTTTAACTTAATTCTGCAAAACATCTACATACATCAAAACATTTAGCCTTTTGTTTTTCAATCAGTGATGCCGATTGATCTTTCGACTAGTATACCCCATTGCCACTTGAAATCATATCGGCATCACTAAGGCATAATTATAATCTTAGAAAAGAAGTAACAGACGTAGATTTGCAACCACAAATTTGAGATACGTGCTATGGGATTTTGAAAGGTTCAAACTGAAACCGAATATCCTAGGGAAGCCCAGATAGCTCGGCTCTTACTTCGGTTGAAACTCTAGCACGACAAATCTGGCCCTGTTCCGTTCTTGAAGCATCTTAAGACAATAGTTTTATAATATTTTTTGTAACAGTTTTTGTAACTGACAAAGGATGATCCTATCCTTGACTATATCACATCACATATTGGGAACCAAAATGACCAACCTGTTCTCTGAGTACACATACTTTACTTAATGCCCGTTATTCCAAAACTAAGCTGCCCTGTCGAAGACTGTATATCTAGAATTGCTGTATTCGGCAGCATGGAATGATTTTTCCACTCACGTCATACCCTTGTATAGAATTTTCAGAATAACATACCGGTTTATAGCTAAACTTATGTAAAGTTCTACAATAAACTGCTTACAATTTCAAACTTTCAGATGTAAAAAAGTGTGAACATTATTTGAATGTCACTGTAACATATGACAGTCTGAGATTTATAAACAACATAACAACTAAATTATGTCTATATGTCATTGAAAAGTCATATTTCATGTCATTTTTATGAGTTAAACAACATTCCCTTCGGAAAAAAATAAAAATGAGACATGCATATTTTTATAGGGTTGTGAAGCCCCCGAGCCATATTATTCATGGCTTTATAACTGTCAAAATGATATTTCAAAGAAATTAAAGTAACAAGCGACAATTACTACGTCTGCACTGAAGCATCCAGAGGCTATAGTTTTACTAATTTTTTAAACCCCAGTAATTCTCAATTAATAACTTTTCTTGCCCCTGGATAAATAAACCATATACTAACGATCCGAACCACGAAATCTAAACAACATAGGCTACTGGCAAGACATTGGTATAGAAGTTAATGAACTTTTCACATGAAGAAATATTGCAATCATAAGTAAGAACGTTATTCATAACAAAAAGTGGTATCGGGTGTCTTAAAGAGTAAGCATACACTGCCAGGCTGCTCAACATAAAACACAACAAACACTACAAATAGGCATCTTATTTTCTATTTACGCATCAAGAAGGATTTGTTAGGTCCTTGTTCCATCAACCATAAGTAAAAATAAACGGTGTAAATCGGCATTTCGTACATAATGGATTTCTAGATTATATACAACGAAACGAAAAATATTGAATTTCGAGGAATATTCGGCGATGTCAATGTTATGGAATCATATTTCACAAAGTGAAACGAAACCTATTTCTTATTTGCAAGACAAAACCGCTCCCTGGTATTAAAGGGGCAGTTTCCAGGATTGTTTTTGGATCATGAATATATATAAAGTCTACAGAAGTATTTGAAATGTATTATCGCATAATTCCTTCAAAAATATCTCAAACTAAGATTTTCATTTTCTATTTCTAAATATTACAGAGTTTCAAGAAAAGACGAGTCGAACCAGTCATTTTCACATAATCGTATATAATCCATTATACACGTAATTCCCAGATTTTACAAGCAACGCTTATCCCTACATCATTTATTAAACAGATCATTTGATTGGTAAATATCATAGTACCTACAACATGAGATGTATAACAATCTCGTAAGATCATAAATTGAAAGTGAAGTCACCTGCAAGAAAGAAACACAAAACAAAACTTCAAGATAAGCAATTCCAATCAAATTGATGATTCTTTCCAAGATCCCCTAATTTGAAAAATATCTAAAACAATTTTTGTTTAAAGTTAGATACCATATCAAAAATATCTCTGTCACACAATTTATCTATTAAAAAGTAAATCCGTGCATTTTAATGAGATTAAGCGACATATAAAGAAGAACAGAAGAATTATTTTGGTTTACAAAGTCATTATCATGCAAGATCAGTCATTTACTGTAGGCACGTTGTGTGATTTCCTTGCTATTTCATTAGTACCTAAGAGTATATAGCACGACAATAACAGTACTAAAATAGGTACATAATGATATACTGTCGTTTTTGATTAACTTCGTTCAGGGGGAATTCTAATCTCGTGTGTTTTATTGTAAACAACGTTTCGACAATTTACACAATTTAATAGTATAATATTCTGTACACAACGTTTCAACAATTTACACAATTTAATGTGTATAACTCTGTGTGCAACGTTTCAACAATTTACTAAATTTAATGGTATATTACTCTGTACACAACGTTTCAATAATTTACACAATTTAATAGTATAATATTCTGTACACAACGTTTCAACAATTTACACAATTTAATGTGTATAACTCTGTGTGAAACGTTTCAACAATTTACACAATTTAATGGTATATTACTCTGTACATAACGTTTCAACAATTTACACAATTTAATGGTATATCACTCTGTGCACTACGTTTCAACAATTTACACAATTTAATGGTGTATAGCTCTGTACACAACGTTTCAAAAATTTACACAATTCAGTGTTATAATACTCTGTGTGCAACGTTTCAACAATTTACACAATTTAATGGTATATTACTCTGTGTGCAACGTTTCAACAATTTACACAATTGTATGGTGTATTCGACTCTTGTGTTGTATTGTACACAACGTTTCGATTCCTTATGTTGTCATTACGTTGCAAAATTTCTTGTAGGCCTTAACGATTCTTGTGTGATATCGAACACAACGCCTTATGTTGTCATAACGTTTCAACATTTCTATAAGGCTTAAACGATTCTTATGTGAAATCGAGCCTTATGTTGTCATTGGATAACGTATCATAATGTTCTTGGATACTTCGAAATACGAGAACATTGTGGAGGGTTTTGATTTTCACAACATAGCATGCTCATATTTCCGAACACCTGATGTCATTCCTTGACTTGACTCCCATTTTCGAGAATCTACAATAATGTTAATAACGTTTCTGTAATTTGCATTGTCATTATTGTCATTCATCAATTTACTATATGTATTCATTATATTATTTTATTACTCACTTCAAAAGTCAATAATTACACAAAGAGAATAAGATTTGTAAAACAACTTACCATGTTTACATAGCTACTTCAATATATCAATAAATCGTACATAATAGGTCTTTTAATGTTCACAATGTTCGTCCAAAATAAAAATTAAGCAAATTTAATTCTATCAAATCGTCACGGATAAAAAACGAAACATTTATGTACGGGGATAATATTAACAGCGTAATCAATCCGACGTTAGCCAACACCTGTTATCCTATTATTACCATAACAATCAGCGGGTTCTCTTATACAATATGTATGGAGGCTCATTGCGGTCATTTCTCATCCTTCCAACGTGAAATTAATACTCAGACTCGCCCATTGACAATTGCAATAATCAACAAGCAACAACCATAAACACTAGCAGTACATTTTACAAAAGGCGACATCTGATGACACCCGCTGGAATTTAACCCAGAGTTAGGTGATGTCCGATGTTTCTATAAGCTAACAAATATCATTATTGCGAATATTATTTTTCTCAAATTATTGATTATTGGGTAATACCAGGTGGTGTATTTCGCAATTATGCTTTTAACACCCAGCAGAAGTTTCATACACTACAATTGTCAACTTCTGTCCAGCATTAGGCGGTTAGCCTTAACAAAAGCATGCCCGCGGCTTCCAAAGGTTAACAGTGACTGAAGGCGTCGGCTTACAAGTGTAAGTCATCTTGAACTTCGACGAGCGAGATATTGCAGATGTCACCAATTCAGCAAAAACCCTACGCTCATCGGTGACGAAGCATCTAAGTCACTGTAGAGCAATTAGAAATACTACTGTTAAAATAGTGCTCTATACATCAATTGTAGAGTGATATAGAAATACCACTGTTAAAATAGTGCTCAATACATCAATTGTAGAGTGATATAGAAATACCACTGTTAAAATAGTGTTCAATACATCAATTGTAGAGCGATATAGAAATACCACTGTTAACATAGTGCTCAATAGATCAATTGTAGAGCGATATAGAAATACCACTGTTAAAATAGTACTCAATACATCAATAAAATTGTAGAGCAGAATAGAAATACCAATGTAGAAATACATTTTTTAGAAGATAATATTATTATATAAAAATATTGATATGGTCCAATGATTAAGTACCCAAGTAAACACTGACCCAGAAGTAATTGTGTCTGAGGTAAATGAAATAAATATAACTTAAAAGATGCGGAGATAAAACTTCATTTGATGTGAAATTATCCACACGCAGATCAGTGTTCGAATTTATTCACTCGGCAACACTCGGTGTTTTAAATATGACAATAGATAACATTTCATATTATTTCTTTCAAAATCATACTATGATTATATTGATACCAATAATGTCATGGCAGTAATTTGTCAAATCGTTCATATTGTGTTAAATTTCTTACACGTCAAAACAGGCATGTGTCAAAAAACAAACAGACATGCTTAAGGCCGCTAGTGTATTGTGTATGTTTTTGTATTTGTTTTTTTTTCGTATTTTAAATTTTTTAAGCACAAAAGAAAATGTTTATCTTTATTGGTTTCACTCAATTGTCTATTGACAAAAATTCGGTGTTCGTTTTTCAATATATTGAAATTTTTTAATATGGAAGAAAGGTTTTATCTTAATTCGTATCATTAAATTGTTCCATTTACAAAAAGTCAACGTTTGTTTCTTATTATATTGAAATTTTTTAAGCACAAAAGAAAGATTTTATCTTAGTTTGTGTCACTGAATTTGTACATTGTTAAAAGTCGATGTCCCAGATGTACGTATATCATTTCATCAAACACGAGACTGGAACATTAAGGCTTTATTCCGGTTTAAAGAGGACTAGACAAAGAAGGATCAACTGAACTGTAGTAGCCTACTGGATGTTATCAAACATTATTCATTGTCGACTTTACCCTGCGTTCAATGACCAGGCAGTAGTAGCTCCGATTGCTGAACGTTTGCTTGTGAACCCGAAGGTATGTGGTCAGATCCGTGCATATGTTTCATTCATGTTCCCCTGGTCGATGCAATTCGGTGAGGCTGAAAGTTTTCGGATGGAACAACAAACCTCAAAGATCCATCGAAAGTTGGGAATCGGCGCTATCGTAGTAAATATTCTATCATTGCTACTTTTCTAACCAAACACAAGGTCACTACGAGCGTATATGCCGATCTCCGAAAGGGGCATTGACTGCAATAATGTTAAACCAATCCTGACCGTTTGCTAATTGAAGATTTACATTACTTTTAAACGCAATTACTAAATGGCATCCTGAGTCTGCAGACAATTAACTCATAAATAATGTTGACTGATAATTAGAATACTGTCTATAATGATAATTAGTCTTTAGTGATTAGCTGATTATCAATCTATATTGGCTTCCTTTTATTCTTCATCGTCGTGTATTGAAAACGTCCGAAACTCTTGCACATTCTGCCGTATTTCCCTTTAAGGGACAGCTGCGTCATTTTTCGTACCAATCATACTTTAGTCTCAGAAACGGGATTTTTTTTAGCTAAGCCAATCAGTAATAGCATTCAAATTCACGTGTGTTCAGAAATATCCGCGTTTAATAGTTTAAAAGACGAGTCGTCGTTTCTTAAGACACATATGTCATATATAGAAAAGATATCTATAGAAATAGGAATAGAAATTGATTTTCAACCTTACAAAAACATTGTACGAACAACCATATTAACAAGCTATAAGCCCTGCTTTTCTTAGACTTCGTTCACAAAAATACAAGTTAACATCCTGGTGCAAAGTAGATAAAACAATTTATTCATGCATACCTATCAATCCGCAATCCGCCATTTTGTCACGTGGTCTTTACGCAATCATACCATCTTGACAGTTAGGAGAACTCGGACTCTCCGAACTCTGTCAAAAGAGGCACGTGACGAATAATAAAATGAAAATGGAGAATCCGGAGAATCGAGACTGCATAATCGAATGGGCCCTAGGCCCGGTTACCATATAACCAAATTACTGCGCACAATTTACCATGTGACCAAATTACTAGGACCAAATTACTATGTGACAAAATATCTCCGATAGATTTCCCCAATTAATGAGCCATCAATTATCATGTGACTAAATTACTACGCACAGTTCAGCTTTGTAACAAATTCCTGCTCCAAATTACCCTGTGACCAAATTACCCTGTGACCAAATTACCCTGTGACCAAATTACTGTGACTAATGTATCTGTAACATGTTTGAGAACAAAATATATGAAATATTCTGAATCAATAAATTTCCACTGATCCATTTACCATGTGACCAAATGACTATGCCTAATTGTCATGCGTCTAATTATTGTTTTCTGCTTGACTAAATGACCAATTCCAGTGACAAATTTACCCACAATCGTTACATGCTCACTGACTGATGTAATTCATAGCACATTGAGTTTCACGGTCTGTTTTTATTGATCCTAAGTGACTGCATTCATTTTTTTCTTTGGCTCTTTCCTAAATAGGCAATAACTCTTGGAATCTTTTTATTATTCTTAATATATAACTTGGCGGGTAAAGAACGATAAAATGAAATTCAAGAAAACTATACGACGCCACGATTAAAAGAAAAATGACAAAAACGATTGTATAGAGTCATATTATGTGCGATATTATCAATAATAGAAATACATGTAACAAAATATATCAATATATGGTTGGCTTTTATTATTTTATCACTGAGTCGAATCGGAATTTTTTCCTATTGATATTAAAAATATTGTTTTGTTATCTTGATCTGACCCATATAAACAAGCCAAAGGCCCTCTGACTTCCTTCAATATCCCAAAATATCAAATTTTTACTTTAGACTCAGGGCATAACGTGATATATTCTATCGATAACTTTGTGATGTTTCTAAACTAATGGTTTAAAACGCTGTAGGACTTGACAGCAACCCGATACCGATGTTACAGTAGAATATATTGTATAGTTCCAAACAAAACAGCAACGATCTTCCCACTGAGCATCGTATTGTGGCAGCGTGATAATATATTATGTGTGATTATTATGATTAGTTTGAATAAAAATTATAAAATTTACAATGTTTTTAATGTTCATTGTTATTGGGGTGTAAAGGATTCAAATGATTACTCCATGTGTGTGGAGGCTGAAAAAAGTTGGGAACCACTGATCTAGATTGCTTCATTGATTTATATAGATTGTTATACGGGTTCATCTAGATTGTCATACTGATTCTTCCAGATAGCTACATAGATTTATATAGATTGTCATATTGGTCAATCTAGATTGCTACGAAGGTTTATATAGATTGTTATAAGGGTTCATCTAGATTGTCATATTGGTTCATCTAGATTGTCATATTGGTTCATCATGATTGCTACGTAGGTTTATATAGATTGTTATATGGGTTCATCTAGATTGCCATATTGGTTCATCTAGATTGTCATATTGGTTCATCATGATTGCTACGTAGGTTTATATAGATTGTTATACGGGTTCATCTAGTTTGTCACATTGGTTCATCTAGATTGCCATGTTGGTTCATCTAGATTTCTACATAGGTTTATATAGATTGTTATATGGGTTCATCGAGATTGTCACATTGGTTCATCTAGATTGCTACGTAGGTTTATATAGATTGTTATATGGATTTATCCAGATTGTCATATTTGTTTCTCTAGATTGCCAAATTGGTTTTTCTAAAATGTAATATAAATTTATCTAGATTGCCATATAGGTTAGTCTAGATTATCATATAGGTTTATCTAGATTGTCATATAGGTTTATCTTGATGTTCCTATTGGTTTATCTAGATTGTCATAGATTTAACTAGATTGTCCTTTTGGTTTATATAAATTGTTATATGGATTCATCAAGATTGTCATATAGGTTTATCTAGATTTTCATATTGGTTTACATAGATTGCCATTATGTGTTTATCAAGATTATCATGTAAGTTTAACTAAACTAGTTTAGTTATCTACATTATCATTCAGCCTACAGTTCTTAGCCATTGTTTTGGGTATATTAATTGTATCTCGGTCGGTCTGTAGCCAGTTTCTATTTGACAGTGTAAACACTTGACGATAATGATCTGATGTGTTATAAAAGGATCTGAAGGACACTGAGTCAGTAACAGATGATACTTCCTATTGTTCTGCTAGTTCTTCTATCAACCACATCACAAAACATACTTGTTTATCTAAGTTATCTTCATTTATTCCAATAGTTGAAGAAATAGTATAAAGTTTACGTCACTTTTCTGTACTGAATTGAGTAAAACGTCCTTCTGTTCTGTACTTTATTGGACAAGTGAAATGAAATCTAGTCCCAACCAAAGGACCAGACAATTTTTTCATGATCTTTGTTATGTGTCCTTTTTCCACTGCGGGGAGGGGGGGGGGTGGGGTTTTGAACATGCAGAAAACGCTGCCCAGGGGTATAATTTTTGCAGCACTAAGAAATAACCCATTTCCTTGTCAGCCCTTTTTGTCACACCCGTTTTTAAACTGTCGAGATTCTATATGAACTAATATGTCTGGCTATGGGTCTGGTTATAATTATGTCCTTCTGTTCTGTAACTTTTGAAATGAAATGTAGTCCCATACAAAGGACCACACAATTTTGTCATGATAGTACTTATAATTTCCTTTCCTTTCCAGCCAGCCTGCAGCCCGCCTGGGGATCTTAAACATGCAGAATCCGTAGCACAGGGGTCAGGGGTCTCAGTGTATCTTTGCACCGAACAAATAACTCATTTTCTTGTCAGCACTGTTTGCAACCAGTGGTTCAACTATCATAGGGACTGGTT
This sequence comes from Lottia gigantea, assembly GCF_000327385.1. Lineage (NCBI taxonomy): Eukaryota > Metazoa > Mollusca > Gastropoda > Lottiidae > Lottia > Lottia gigantea. Next base: position 281,624 of record NW_008707846.1, on the reverse strand, counting down.
AAACCAAGTCCACGGGGCCCCTACCTCTAAAGTTAACTCCATCCCAAGAAACAAATATCTAAAATATTAACACTCAATAAAAAATAGTTCACAACTTATGTTGAGGCCCTACGAATGGCATTATATTTATTTTATTGATAAAAACCTAGATTTAATTGCGCAGGTCAGACAATACTACTAAAAATAACCTAAACGTTTTTATCTAACATCCATCAAAATAGTTCTACCAAAACAAGTTTAACAGCTGATTTTCTCTCGTTAATTAAACTTCAGACCAGAATAGTCGATAGTGGTTGAATAATACATCTAAAGGACATCTTAAAGGGATTGTGAAGAGGTTTTCTGGATGTTTATGTGTATCGGGAACACTGATAGCACCAGTCTGCGCCATTCCAGTTTTTGATCAGACGTCTGTGGTTCCAGCAATTCCACTAAATCTAATCTCGAAGGCCTTTGTGTGATACAACATATTTTGCGTTTAGTGACGTCACCAAAAATGTAGTTAGAGTGTAATTGCAGACATCTGATTGAAACTTGGAATGATACAAATTAATGCTATCAGTGTTCCCGATACACATAAAAAAAAACAGAAAACCTATTTACAATAATTTTAATATAAAGATTCTATTGTCATGTAGCCACTTGTGATTGTTTCCTTTATTACGATTATTTACTCCATTGTAACATTGATAATGAGTTGGTTATGGAATTTCGACGATGCCTTATAACTGTCTAGACACGTCCTTTACAATGATTATAATAAAATATTGTCATCATTAATCATTACCTTCATTTCGATTTATTATTCCAAGAAACTGTAATTCAAATAGAGAATGTGTAAAGGCCATAAAACGTTTTAATGATTCAATTTATTATAACAAAAGATAAGAATGATTTAAATGATCTGTGGACAAACTAGCTGTTGTATGTATCCCCCCCCCCCCCCACAACTCCGAAAGCAAGTTTTTCGGGCAAAAATCTCATAACTAGGTTAAAGATTCGGGCAATCTCAGATATCTCGCCCCGTCGCCCCCTCTCGGACGTAAACCTGGCTCCGCCTCTGGTTGTATGTATTGTTTGTAGAATATAAACTTAACCTTTAAGGTCGTATCCGATTCAAATAAAACGTACCACATGAAGTAGTAAGATTGTTGTCAAGGTTGGCGATGTTTCAACGGTTTTGAGGTTACTGATGTAGATTGGTAGAAATCATATATCGTATGGGTATATAGTGATACATATCAGGGTACAGTCTTCACCTGTTTTTTTTTTCAACTTTCAACTTAAATACAATCCCGGCTTCAGAAATACAACAATCTGATTATTTGATACAAATAACTCTACAATGAATAATCTTTAAATGATATTTAGATGTAGATAGAGTATTAGATAAATAAAACACTGTTATGGATATACTAATAAAAGAGTAGTATAATATCCATGTTTTATTTATTTAACTTTGATAATCGAGTCTAGAGATTTAACAATCAGATGACTGGATATCTGAAATCGAAAGACTGACTTCCGGGTTTAAAACATGAAATATTTTAATAATGTTCTCCAGAGTAGTGCCCTTTATTTATTAATAACGTTGAATGTCAGATTGATGCAGTAGTGACAAAGTATATAATCGGGATGCAATTTTCTATATTTATGTCAAGTCAAGTTTCAATAGCTGTGGAAAACCGTCACAAATAAATATCTAAGGCTAGTACGAGTCAGTGTTTTCGGACTACATTTTGCCACAGGCTGGAATGAAAGCTAGATCGTCTAAGACACTATCTCTGGAGGTTTTTGATCTTTCCTGTACATCAATTCCAATCAAGATCTTAAGACATGGAGGTTGAAATGTGAATTGATGTATTAAGTAAGACTCAGAGATACATTTGATGTTAAACCACTGGAAATCCAAACCGGACGTAGAGCGACTATATCTCGAGGACTTAGAATACAGCCTTATTTTGTTCGATGCAGAAAATAAAACAAGGAAGGAGGACGTGCTAAAAGTCGCTATATTTAGATTTCTTTCAAATATGCAAAACCCATGGCAAAACCTTTTTCATAAATGGTTTCTTGTTGCAGTGGAACCAATTACTATTTACTTGACGAACATAGAATGTTATTATCATGGGCAGTTGCACTTAAAGGTTTTGAACTGAAAATATAATCAACGTATTGAGTAATAATAATAATAATAATAATAATAATAATAATAATAATAATAACTTTATTAGAAACACAGTTGTACAAGGCAATCTTCCCTGGGATCTTTCTATATACAACTATAATAACATATTTACAAAATGATAAGGTAATAAAAATGGAAAATAGAAATAAAACAGAAAATGAACGTATGGAAATTTAGGGTCAGATTAAGGTGATTCAAATATATGTTAAAATGAAATGAAATAAAAGTAATATTTACCACATTAAAGATAAAAGGATATTTGTAAAATAATTTTAGTCTCTCGAGTAAGATTTGCTATAAAAAAAAATCTTACGTAATAATGAATCCAATACTAATTTGAATTGTTAAATTACGGAGAACAGTTTGACATTTAAACAGGGTATTGATCTGAGACGACCTATGTTATTCAATTTAAATTTTATTAGATTTATCTTCTAGAACTGTTTGACAGGATAAGATTTACGACGCGTGATACTTATTGCTTCTATTTACACAATTCGTATTTTCAGGTCTTTGTATGTATCCGAGACACTTATGGCCTCTGTTTACACCACTTTGATTTTCTAGTCTGTGTACGAGTATTGGGGGCAAATATAACTTATATCTACACCATTCTAATTGTTAGTATGTATATCAGGGACATTTATAGCTTCTCTTTACAATATTCTAATTTCCTAGTCGTAGTATTTGTATCAGGGACACTTATAGCTTCTATTTACACCATTCTGATTTTCTTATGTTTGTATGTGTATCAGAGACATTTATAGCCTTTCTTTACACCATTCTAATTTCCAATTCTTAGTATGTGTATCGGGGACACTTATAACTTCTATTTACACCATTCTGATTTTCTTATGTTTGTATGTGTCTCAGAGACATTTTTAGCTAATTTTTTAGTCGTTGTATTTGTATCAAAGATACTTATAGCTTCGGTTTAAAGCATTCTGATTTCTAGAATGTGTATGTGTATGATAATTAACAGCTTCTTTTTCACGTACGGATTGGAAATTGGTTTTCCAGCCTTTGTATATATATCAGGGGCAACTTATGACTTTTATATGTATTTGCACCATTCCTGTATGGGTCCAAAAACGCACCCAATCATTCAGATCAAATGGTTCAAACGGAATTACATGAACCACGGAGATCAGACAGAAAATGTCCTTTGCTATAATTATGTCATCGATATACATACATAGACTAGAAAATCTTTTTGAATCACTTGACCAGATCATTACTTAGTTTTGCAAATAATATTCAATTCCACAGTGCAGTGAGCAATATACAAGCCATACTAAGCTTAGAAAATATTTTTTTGATTATTTCAAGGCTGTTTATTAAATGACTGTTCTGTGAAATATCTAAAACTTGATTAAAACAATGTTTCAAATGACACTTGGTGCCAGCAGGATATGTTTGAGATGGTGTCGTCTAGATATTTGATAATAATCATACAATAATAAAATATTTTACTGTTAAAAAGTGCTCAATACATCAATTGTAGAGCAATATAGAAATACAACTGTTAAAATAGTACTCAATACATCAATTGTAGAGCAATATAGAAATACCACTGTTAAAATAGTGCTCAATACATCAATTGTAGAGCAATATAGAAATACAACTGTTAAAATAGTACTCAATACATCAATTGTAGAGCAATATAGAAATACCACTGTTAAAATAGTGCTCAATACATCAATTGTAGAGCAATAAAGAAATACAACTGTTAAAATAGTACTCAGTACTTCAATTGTAGAGAAATATAGAAATACCACTGTTAAAATAGTGCTCAATACATCAATTGTAGAGCAATATAGAAATACAACTGTTAAAATAGTACTCAGTACATCAATTGTAGAGAAATATAGAAATACCACTGTTAAAATAGTACTCAGTACATCAATTGTAGAGAAATATAGAAATACCACTGTTAAAATAGTTCTCAGTACATCAATTGTAGAGCGATATAGAAATACTACTGTTAAAAAAGTACTCAATACATCATTTGTAGAGTGATATAGAAATACCACTGTTAAATAGTACTCAATACATCAATTGTAGAGTGATTTAGAAATACCACTGTTAAATAGTACTCAATACATCAATTGTAGAGCGATATAGAAATACCACTGTTTAAAAAGGTGCTCAGTACATCAATTGTAAAGCTATATAGAAATACCACTGTTAAAAAGTTTCCAATACATCAATTGTAGAGAGATATTGCAATACCACTGTTAAAATAGTGCTCAATACACCAATTGTAGAGCTATATTGAAATACCACTGTTAAAATAGTGCTCAATACATCAATTGTAGAGCGATATAGAAATACCACTGTTAAAATAGTGCTCAATTCATCAATTGTAGAGTGATATAGAAATACCACTGTTAAAATAGTGCTCAATTCATCAATTGTAGAGAGATATAGAAATACCATTGTTAAAATAGTACTCAATACATCAATTGTAGAGCTATATTGAAATACCACTGTTAAAATAGTGCTCAATTCATCAATTGTAGAGAGATATAGAAATACCACTGTTAAAATAGTGCTCAATACACCAATTGTAGAGCTATATTGAAATACCACTGTTAAAATAGTGCTCAATACATCAATTGTAGAGCGATATAGAAATACCACTGTTAAAATAGTGCTCAGTTCATCAATTGTAGAGTGATATTGAAATACCACTGTTAAAATAGTGCTCAATTCATCAATTGTAGAGTGATATAGAAATATCACTGTTAAAATAGTACTCAATACAGCAATTGTAGAGTGATATAGAAATACCACTGTTAAAATAGTACTCAATACATCAGTTGTAGAGCGATATAGAAATACCACTGTTAAAATAGTACCCAATACATCAATTGTAGAGTGATATAGAAATTCCACTGTTAAAATAGTACTCAATACATCAGTTGTAGAACTATATAGAAATACCACTGTTAAAATAGTGCTCAGTACATCAATTGTAGAGCGATATAGAAATACTACTGTTAAAATAGTACTCAATACATCAATTGTAGAGCGATATAGAAATACCACTGTTAAAATAGTACTCAGTACATCAATTGTAGAACGATATAGGAATACCACTGTTAAAATAGTGCTCAGTACATCAATTGTAGAGCGATATAGAAATACTACTGTTAAAATAGTACTCAATACATCAATTGTAGAACGATATAGGAATACCACTGTTAAAATAGTGCTCAGTACATCAATTGTAGAGCGATATAGAAATACTACTGTTAAAATAGTACTCAATACATCAATTGTAGAGCAATATAGAAATACCACTGTTAAAACAGTACTCAATACATCAGTTGTAGAACGATATAGAAATACCACTGTTAAAATAGTGCTCAATACATCAATTGTAGAGCGATATAGAAATACCACTGTTAAAATAGTACTCAATACATCAGTTGTAGAGTGATATAGAAATACCACTGTTAGAATAGTACTCAATACATCAATTGCAGAGCTCTATAGAAATATTAAAACAGATCTTGAATCATGTCGTTAGGCAGAGTTCCACTCTATAAGATTTTATTATTATAAATATACCTATTTTCAATAATGAGAACATATTACAAAAAACATAAGAGACAAAGAATAAAAATACTCAATATTTTATATTATATTTATTCCAATTTTCAGTCAGGCGCTTATGGTTCCTGCAATTCCACTAAAGCTATGCGTTTAATGATGTCACTCACGCAAAGGTCCCTATTTATCAATAGTGATTAGTAATGCAGGATCGAAGCTGGTCTTGTTGTCAGTCTGTAATACACAATTGATTTGGAATTGGAGAACTGATTAACGAATATTTGAGGCCTAAATCACTCAAAAGAAATTTTTTGTACCACAAAGCTGTGAAAACTATCGATGTCCTGCTAAAATCACGACAAAAACACTGAAAGGAAGACAAAAAAGAAGGAAATCAAACCTGCTAAATTAAATCAATGTCACTTTTGTCATGACAAACAATCATTTGTATCACAATGTAAGAAATAATGACACAAATGTATACATTTATTTCATAACGTTTTGTCAATTTCAAGATTTATTTATTTCTTCGGAGGGATTTAAAATAGATTTTCGAACATTTTATTTTTATTGCTTATTTGCTAGTCTTCGTATGTGTATCGAGAGACACTTATAGCTTCTATTTACACCATTCTGATTTTCTAGTCTTTGTATGTGTATCAGGGACACTTATAGCTTCTATTTACACCATTCTGATTTCTAGTCTTTGTATGTGTATCAGGGACACTTATAGCTTCTATTTACACCATTCTGATTTTCTAGTCTTCGTATGTGTATCAGGGACACTTATAGCTTCTATTAACACCATTCTGATATTCTAGTCTTTGTAAGTGTATCGGGAATACTGATAGCTTCTATTTACACTATTCTGATTTTCTTTGTGTGTGTATCAGGGGTACGTATAACTTCTATTTACACCATTCTGATATTCTAGTCTTTGTAAGTGTATCAGGGACACTTATAGCTTCTATTTACACCATTCTGATATTCTAGTCTTTGTAAGTGTATCGGGAATACTGATAGCTTCTATTTACACTATTCTGATTTTCTTTGTATGTGTATCAGGGGCACGTATAGCCGCTATTTACACCATTCTGATTCTCAGTATAATATTCAAGATTCTTCCTTTCAAAGAGTCTATATAGCTTATAATGCGTGTCTGGTATTTAGGTTTGTCTGAACTGTTGTAAGAGTCTAAATTACAACTTATGTTGTTTGGTTTTTAGGTTTGTCAACTCGGCATACCTTTCAGAGAGTCTACAAAGACGATAATGTTGTTTATTGTGTTGTTTATTTGGAATATTTATGACCTTGGGCTGCTAGAATCATACTGATTTTATTTTCTCTGGTTGGTAGATGACAAGTTCACCTCCGCTACCAGCTGTGTATTTGTCTCTCTCTTAAAATAATTGGAGGTTGTTGCTCCGGAACAGACTTTACTTATGGAATAAACCAATTGTAATATTAAATTGTATCACAATGCGATTGATGTGATTCCATTAGGATATTGTCATTTCCATCTTGATATCTTTATAATTAGCTGTCAACTTTCAAAAACTTTAAATGAATCGGAAAATTTGATATCAGAGGAGTACATCACAACGTTAATGAGGTTAACGAACTTCATTTTGACTTGATGTGTCCAAGCTTCATGGAATACGAAAAGTCCGTTCAACAACAGCGAAATAAGCTGTCTTATTGCTCAACTTTTGGTTTCGCTACCCTATAATATGTCAAAGATATTAAAATAGTGTTCTACATTACAAGCTTTGATTGGTAAATACAGCGCCATAAGAACGGGACTGTGGTAGAAAACTTGTTAGATTACAAAAGAAAAAAGGAATTTCAAGCGAAATTTAAAAGGAGCAAATTTGTAATCTAATTTTAACTATACTGGGCAACTCCTGTAGTTTTGTTAATTCATCAAGTTACTAACATAGTCATGACAGGAACTTAATTTAAAGGGATTGTAAAGATGTTTTCTAAAAAAGAAAATGTGTGTATCGCGGACATTGAAAGCACCAATTTGCACCATTCCAATTTTCAGCCAGACGTCTGTGGTTCCTGCAATTCCACTAAAACTAAGTGTATGATGACTAATCGCTAATCGCGAAGGTCTTGTGTGATACATGCTTATTTCGCGGAAAAGTGACGTTCACAAACACTCTAGTGTTTAGTGGAATTGCAGGAACCACAGACGTCTACGTCTGATTGAAAATTGGAATGATGCAAATTGATACTATCAGTGTCCCCGATATATATGAAAGAATTAGAAAACCTCTTTACAATCCCTTTAAGTCTTCAATTTTTATAATGGTTGTCAGGCTAGATAATATAGTGTTTTATGTCATCACAGAAAATGGTAATTTTAAGGAACCCCATTGGACATCACTGCCAGAAACGCCATTTGTCTTAGAATCATAGAATTTATAATCAAGTCACGCGACAGGAAAGCCACAAGACATTAGACGTTTCATAAAAACTTGGTCAAGAAAAATAACATTATCTGTCTGGTTAGCCTATATATGGTCATATAATAATTTACTAAATTGTTTTTTTAACCTCATTGCTTTAACATCGTGATTCTGAGAGACGGGTCATTGAATGGCCTTGGTTCGCCATTTTCAGAGATTCGACAGAGCCTTGAATATATCTCTTCAGAAATACTAGAAATGATCGAAAAATCGCCTCACAAAATGGCAAATTTGTTCCTTTAAAGGATTCAAAAAAGTCTTCTCTGTAAGTTCGATTGAACTTTGTGAAGTAAGAGATAAGGATACAAGTCAGACAATTCCAGGCCGCAGGGCCACAAAATATATCTCATCTCATACTCAACTTATTTGTACTCGAATTCATAATGCCCCATAATACATCAAAAGGGTAATAATTGCAGATTAGTGTGATAATGCCAGAAACATTTTGCCCTTAGGACTAGATTGATATACTATTTCTTTGATACAATTAGTTATCCATCACAATATAGCTGCTTCAATTTAAAGTGTATTCCAGCTTAGTATTTCAAAAGGGTTTGTGGCTGCAGGACAAGGTAGGTTTAGTTTTGTACTATTGTCAGACTGTAAGTTATGTGCCAGAATATTGTTTAGTATCGAAGTATACTGTTCACTTTCCAGATATTTTAGTGATGCAGATTGATATTGACATTTTTCAGCAAAAATAGCCCTTTGTTTCTATTTCAATTAAATTCACAGTTAACATTACGTCAAACAAACCTTTTAATCATGTCGAGATTTGATTCAAGTCAGTCATTAAATATCTAAATCTAAAAGTCTACAGGATTATTAAAATCATGGAGGACAATGACATATTTTCAACACGAAGAGTGGCTGGGTACCGGATGGAGTATAGCCCGAGCCACTCCACAGGATCTTTTTCAAGGCAAAAATCCTGTTGTCTTTGAAGTCAATTCTATCTTTCATCACAACGCTTCCAGTAGACTTCAAACAGCAACCACCTTTGGCATAGACATGTACTTAGTGGGTATCATATCTATTTTTTCAATTTGTTTTACAAAAATTATTTTTTTCATTTTTTTTCTGTGATCTTCCTCTCGTTACAATTATGTTTGTTGTAAGTAGGATAATCTGCACTCTACTCCACCCACCCACTTCTTAAACTAAATCTTTTAATCTGATCTGACTATTACATACAAAACAGACGTTTTCTGTGTTTAAACTCAGCGTGTTAAGTCTGTTTGGGTTAAATTGATTGATTTCACAGAAGCTGTTTTTTTTATGAGGTTTTTTTAAATGTCAGTGGATTTATCACCTTTATGTTTTTCTATGTTTTCTCACTAGATTTAACTTAATTGAACATTATTTTCTGTTATTTTGAGATTCATGTTCATATCACACGCAAGTTGCATATCGATGGTCCAAGTCTTTCTCGAAACAGATTACTGTATAAATCAAAACCACAATGTAAGCGGATGTATTCATAGAGTAATTATCAAGGACAATATTTTACCGAGTTAAGCTTGAGGAAAACGAGACATACCTCTAGGTGTATACGGTATGGCGAAATGGGAAGGGATGAAATGGGAAGGTGCAAAATTGGAAAGAGGCAAAACAGTAATGATTTAGGGGAATGGAATGGGAAAGGGCGAAATGGGATGAAATGGGAAGGTGCTATTTCGGATAGAGGCGAAACACCTAGGGAATGATTAAAACAGCAATGATGAAGGGGTGATTTGGGGAAGGGGGAAATTGGACGAGAATGAATTAGGGGCGATATGAGAAAACATCCAACACAACGCAGGTTCTAGGAAAGGTGCTCGAAGATTTTGATTAAGTTGTCGTTTTCTTTCTTCCCTGGCAGAGGAAGAACTGAGATCAGAAACACTCCGAACTTTAGACATACCGAAATGTAATAAAACTGCTATGATGAGAACATTTCAATATACAGCTTCTTTACTTTGGAATTCATTACCACAAACTGTAAAACATAATCCTTCTTTATATACATTTAAACAAGAACTGAAGAAGTTTGTTCTTACTGACAATACTGATTAATATTATTGATTCCATAGCATTTATAACCAGTCCTTTTGTTTTTCTTACCATTTCATTTTACTTAAAAACTTATACCATCATATATATCATATAAGAAACACAGTGTTTACATTTTAATATTTTTCACCACATCCGTGTTGCATTGTTAATGTATATATTATGTTTCATGAAATTTTCTGTATTTTTATTATATACTTAGTATATAATTCGCAGTTTCGTGTGGAAACATAGTGGTTACATTTTTATATTTCTTTCCTCATTAATGTTACATTGTAAATGTATATATGTTTTATTTTATTTTCTGTGATTTTATTCTTTCTGTAATCTTGTAAATATTTTGTAGTTTAGTGGGACCTATTGAAAATTAGACTTCTGTCTAAATGGGTTGCCAAATAAAGTTATTATTATTATAGTTAATAGATTAGAAAAATACATTTATGATATCTATAATTACAATTATTATACCAGTCAGTCACCCAACTGATAATAATAGTTAAGCAACGTAGAACAATAATATTTAGACTAGAATTGTGTCACTAACCTGGCAGATTCATGACATTTTTTTGAAATGGAAAATATATAGCTCGGTCAATAATTGAAAGGAACCCATATTAGAATGTTGGTACGTCGCAAATGAATCTCGGAATGAAAAAATTCTTATGGATTACAATTACTAACTTTATTTGAGCGACGTTTCGAATCTCGGAATTCTTTCAGAGAGTCCACATATTAATTTGGTATTTTGGGTTTGTCAGCTAGGAATCATTTTCTAAAAGTTCATAGCTATTAATGTTATATTAGTTTTGAGGTTTGACAAGTTTGTGTCCCTTTCATCTACATTGTGAAGGAAGCCACGGAAACACATCGGTCCGAATACCCAAAGCAGTTCAGTAAATTGTAAATATAATGTCACCTACGATTCCGGTTCTCTTACAGTTAATCAGTCTTTTACGCTTGAATTATAAGACCAGTTGATTATTGTATATTATTGTGCTCAAACAGTCACAAAATTCTCATTATCTCGGTAATTAATCTTTAATTCAAATTTCCATTAACCCTTACACTTGTTATTCTCATTACTTCGATTGTAGCTCAGTCGATTAGGAAGACCGAAACATCCTGCTCTATTCTTGCCTCTGATAGCTATTTGGACGGATGTCAGCTGGTGTAGAGACAGAAATAATAAGCCCCGTTAAATGAGACATTCTGCATCTCCACAGGAGCGGAGGCTTAAAACCTACTAAGATACACCTGATCTACAAACCCAGGTATATTTGGAAAGATGAATATTGTGTAATTCAGTCATACCATCATTTTCTCCCTACACCATTTATTTCATGTCTTCGGTTCCATCAAAGTTTTTTTGGGCGAAACAGATCTAGCATCGGCTATTTAAAACTGCGTGCGCAGCCAAAAGTTAAAAGGTCACAGAGTCACGTGATTCTAACAAAACGAAAGTTATCTTAAAGGTAATTCAATATAATGTAGAGAAAACACATCTTTGGAGGTGTGGAAAATCTCCATTAACAGAGTCTTTTTCTTCTGACTGTACTCCAGCTGACAACTTTCAAAATATCTATCAGAGGCTGCAATAGAGGCAGATGTTTCGGACTATCGATTAGGGTGTTCCCATCTTGACGACATTCGCTTGGTAACGTCAAATAAATGATGGTCGTGGATTTATTAATTTAATTTAATTTAATTATTGGCGAATTAAAGATACACATGTCCTCTTTCCTCATTATTCCAGTTAATCCATCTGTAAATGGATACTGAATTCTCCCTATTATTCCGTTCTATTCGATTTTAAATGGATACTGAATCAGTCATCTCTCCCTATTATTCCGGTCGATCCGTCTGTAAATGGGTACCAAAAAAGTCACATTTTTTCATTATTCTAGGTAACCAAACTGTTCAGGTATGCTTCCGAAAAAGTCATTGTTCCTCATTATTCCTAATAAAAAAACAGCTCTATCAAGGCTCATCATTATTTCCGATGCCTACGTTGTTAGTTGTATGATAAAAAAAACTAAGGAGCAGTATATCATAGAACTGTGCTCCGTTATTTAATTGGTTCTTATTGGAAATGTAAACACTCTAAATGACTGACCAACTATGAAATGGACCCATTTGTATATTATTGAAATCGTAACCGAGTGTTCCTGGTCTCCTGAGATAGACACTTTCTCGCTAACTTGAAGGCCCAAGGTTTAATCCCAGCATAGGTCGAAATAAATGGAGTTTTAAGTTCGTTTCTGCACCATGTCGGCTTATGAAGATGGGCAACGCCATGCACGGTACGATGAGGAAACTTAGCCTGCTCTTTTGCGATTTCCAACTGCCGAGGGATCTTTAACGTGCACAATCTGTAGCACACAGGGACTTGGTTTATTGTGCCATCCGAACGACTAGACGCTTTTCCATGTCAGCCCCTCTTACCTACATCACTGACAGGGTGGAAACCGGGATGAAAAATCCAAAGGTATCATCTCGACCTATGCCGAGACCGAACCCTAGACCTTAAGGTTAGAGAGAAGCGAATATTATATTATTTGTAAGGAACCCTTAGTGGTTTGACTGCTCCCATAATTTCTCTTGAGAGGCAAATTACCGTACAGATGATAGACATGTGCAAATTTTAGATAATGGCATGGAAGTGAAAATTTAATAAATGATCTCTGTGGATTGAGATTTTACACCTCTAATCTCTAGTGATTTTTAGTAATTTTATAACACAACACAATTATAAAATTTCAAATGTACAACATACAATAAAAATAGGGCTGGGCCCTGTAATAAGTTAGAGGGCGGAATTCTGTACAGCAAAGCTGTGAGTAAGAGCACTGACACTCTATTAGGACCCGCCAATGAATACGTTTTAAAAAATGTCCGAGGAGAGAGTAGCTTATGAAGCAAGCTCAGAACTCGTAGGCCAGGACCCAGATCCTAAATACAAAATGTGCATAAATATCTATGAATTGACATTGTTGAAGGCATTGGAAACAAATAAGGAGAATGCTCTATAGGCTATAGTAAGTTTTCCATTTTTGCCTAGTCCAGCTAGGGCTAGGTCATTCCTACTCTCTGAATAAGAGAATTAATATATCTATATCTATCGATTTCAATATTTTAAATGAACAAGGAAAGGTCTGTTTTTACATAAATACAAGGATGATGTTGGTGATCTCTAGTAGCACCAAAAAATATGTTGAAATCACCAAAACACATTTTTCCGGGCTGGATCGTAACTACAAATGATAATTTTCATAGGGTGAATTGTTGCGCTTTACAATCGTTCTCAAACCTTTCTTAGAAAGTCGAGGTGGTCAGAAGTAGTACAACTTTGTACCAAAACACAAAAAATAAACATTTTGAATGGAGATTTTGGAGACTCTGAATCACCATAAATGCGCTCACTGTGCCTCTCTTCCAGTTTTAAAAATTTCCCTGGGAAGTGGGAGAGAAACGAAAGGCGCCCACTCGTAGTTTTTCTCGCCTTCGGCTCTTCCACAAAATTCTGACTCCCAGCAGCAATTCATTGCTGACAATAGGATTGTGTAGATATCTTTCAAAATACAGACAAAAATAACTTGAGAGTCAAGTTTCGGATAAAAAACATATAAGTCTGGAACACTAGAGACTTAAGTGTGTTAGGTTTTTGGGCAACAATCCGAAAGAATACAGCAATGTAAATACTCAGACCGGTACCGTATTATTACGGGATATGTATTGAGTACTATTTTAACAGTGGTATTTCTATATCACTCTACAATTGATGTATTGAGTACTATTTTAACAGTGGTGTTTCTATATCACTCTACAATTGATGTATTGAGTACTATTTTAACAGTGGTATTTCTATATCTCTCTACAATTGATGTATTGAGCACTATTTTAACAGTGGTATTTCTATATCGCTCTACAATTGATGTATTGAGCACTATTTTAACAGTGGTATTTCTATATCGCTCTATAATTGATGGATTGAGCACTATTTTAACAGTGGTATTTCTATATCTCTCTACAATTGATTTATTGAATACTATTATAACAGTGGTATTTCTATATCGCTCTATAATTGATGTATTGAGCACTATTTTAACAGTGGTATTTCTATATCTCCCTACAATTGATTTATTGAATACTATTTTAATAGTGGATATATTTTATTATTGTAATAAAAGAGATATATCAGAATATTCATGTTTTAATTAACAGAACACTTTTTCTGCTACAGTGTGATTAATTTGCTAGGCTGATATTTCCATGAAGCAGGAATCTTGTTCAGGGTAACATTAAATATATAACAAAGAACCTCTTCATGACTCATTGTTACACATATACTCATCTTGTTACACTGATTCAAACATTACTAAACTAATTCTCTCAGGAGATTTAAAGATAAATGGTACTTCATAAAGACAACACCACCTTTCGCCCCCACTATCGTGAAAGGTACATTGGGTATAATTTTTACACTGCTCAGCACACTTCTTTCTAGATGTTTTTGTTAGAAATTTTAACTCTTTGGCATTCGAGTGTATATCATTTGTATACTTGTAACAATCTGAAATATAAATTACATAGATTGAGATACAGGGTTCAATCTTGAATATTCATATAATATTCTTAATGAAGGGTAAGGTATACAGATATTGGCATCAAAACACACACTTGTCCATTATTGGTTGCCAGGAAGCAGTTTCTTGAATAATATATTGGTTGCCAGTAAGACAGTTTCTAGAATAATATATTGGTTGCTAGGGAGATAGTTTCTAGAATAATATATTGGTTGCTAGAGAGACAGTTTCTAGAATTATATATTGGTTGCTAGGGGGAGATAGTTTCTAGAATAATATATTATTTGCTAGAGAGATAGTTTCTAGAATTATATATTGGTTGCTAGGGAGATAGTTTCTAGAATTATATATTGGTTGCTAGGGAGATAGTTTCTAGAATAATATATTGGTTGCCAGGAAGACTGGCGATCTCTATAATAAGTTATTATAATTAGTCTGAAATGAGGCATCTTCACAATGCCAAGCTATTACGAACTTCGTCTTATAGCTTGACTGTGATAGAAGCCTTTTATGTATAAAAATGCAGGATTGTAGGCTAGCTAGAGATTCCTAGGGAAACAGAAAGACAGTAAAGATTATGGAATAGTGTTTTCAGACTAACTGTCGAGGGATATGATTGGTTTTATTCAACTCAGTAAAGTTTTTCAGAATCAGACCGGAGATTTTAAGCATATAGCAATTTGAATTAAATTAGTGATTGGCCAATCAGATTGTAAAAACTGTTTATGTGTATTCCAGACACTGAAAGCATCTATGTACCATTTCGAGTTTGATAGTGGATATACTTCAATGTTTCCAACATCTGTAATTTTAAGTCTAAGATCTACACACAAGCAATCCGATATATATCCGATATCGAATTCTCTAGGCGCATAAAAGTCATTATAACATTAACACTTGTTTTTCACCTTTCTTACTGTTGACACTCTAGGGGGGGGGGGGGGCTGCTTCCGTTTAATAACAACGGTTCCATTGGGACGAGGCAATTATTTTTAATTATACCTAGGTATGCTTTGATCAGTTCGAAGTTCCCAGAAGGCTTGTAAGAACTAATAGAATATGTACGAACATGTCAATCTATGAAACTATTTGACATAATTCTGACGGCAACTTACTCAACTGAAATCCAATTTTCACGTCATTATTTTTTATATAATTCGATTGCTATTCATCTTATTCTTCTGAGTACGATGTCAAGCCGTCCTGATGAATCAAGTGCTTATGGGCGTATACTTAAAAAGGTCTGACGATAGTGGGGAAACTCTTTGAGGCCGGAGCCTGGGTGGCTTCGGATATCAAATGGCCTAATATGAATTTAAGCATTTACAGCAATTAATTGTAAACTACAAAACAATACCTTTCACTGGCCTGATGGTGTTGGGGTGGGGTGGGTACCTCCTTAACACGCCACTGCCTAGATTCAATCTTCTCAGCAACTCAGCAATTTAGGTAAGTATGATAGTGTATAAAAATTAAAAAAAAAACGGAACGAGAGTTGGGTCTAATTTTAATTAGACTGTTATATTGACAAAGTGAACTACAATACTTTAAAGTTTAATTGATGCAGTGATGTGGTATAAACAACGATTCAATAAAAATGTTCTATGCCTTTGTTCCCAACCCCCGGACTAGACGCTCCATGCTCCACAGAGTGTTGAATTCGGCCTCGGCAGTCGTATCCAGATTGAGTCAGGCTGTCCTCTATTTTAACTCCCAATCTTAGGAAGCTGGTGCCGCCACTGGCTGGGAACCTCGATTATAGTCATATTCATTCACTGCCCGTCTTTTATCCAATTCGGAAATGGAATTTCCTGTTTGGAGACGGATTAGTATTCTTCATAAACTCTATTCTTTGACAGTCTATTATTTAAGAAGACTAAAACTGTAAATGCTTTAAGCTTCTGCTGGATAAGTAGTGGACATAATACATTTCCATCATTTGTCAGTTTAAGCCCGAATTCTGAATATTTATGAATTTTTGTCAGGTTTGCTAAGAGAAAAGCAACTCTTCTATTCAGAACAGAATTTTAATCGAGTTCTATTTTCGTTTATGTTGTATTAAGCAAATCAACTACGTTAGTAAATAAGCGGTTATGAAACTGTTGCTAAGAAACAACTTTAAATTAAATGAAAATTGCATACATTCTTTAGTGAAAAATATTTTGTTGACATCAAGTATCTCAATTTGAGTGATATTAGATCCTTTGATTTTGAAAGTGTGTTCGAGTTGAATCTAACACATTAAAGGCTGTTGTTCGCCATTTTCAGTGGTTAATTTGAGTCTTGAATTTATGTAAATAGCCTTCAGAAGTACTAGAACTGTACGAAAATAGCATAATTCCTTCGAATAAACCTCAAGCGTAACATTTTACATTCTATTTCTATATATTTATTTTCTAATAGACGAGTTGTCCTTTTAACTTTTAAATTCTAGATAAACTTGAATAATTCTGGATACACATGGATTTAAAGGCTCAAATTTGGACGATGAGCTGTGAACACTATTACTGATAAGCTTATCTAAATAAGTTCCCGTTTCTGAAACAAAGGTACGATTTATCAAACGGATGGCTTAAAATCGAACATTCGAATGGTTCGCGGTTAAAGAACTAAATTTCATATGGTACTATATTTTATTTGCTTTCATAATCTAGACGGAAACTTGATCCAGAAAGCTGTCAAACCGTAATTGCAGAGTGGACATTTCTTATAGGTCACGGTAATATAGTCTACATCGTCTATATCAGACAGTAATAATTTAATAGTTCTAGAATTTAGAGTGGATATAGTTTAATCTTATTTGGACAAACTCACAAAGGTGATATCTCGTTGTCCTTAGTGACGTATTCCTAATATTGTTGATTCTCAATAAAAATCAGAATGGTGTAAATAGTATAATGAGTTCAGTGGACTCTCTGAAAGGTACGCAGAGTTGGCAAGCTCATTGGTAAGTCATCTCACGCCTTGCACGTGCACTAAGCACTAATTACAGACATCTGCAAGAGAACATAAAGCTTCTATTGATCCACCGCAAGCCTATTCCGAGTCAGACAGAGTGTAGCCCTTGATACAGCGCCAAGATTACGCGTCTTGCGAATTATGCAATCGTAGATTACGGTGATTAAAGGTTTCGAAGTTCATCAGAGAGAAATCATAGCAGTGATGATAATCACATGTTACTTTAACAAGCATACCTAGATATGGATAATAATACCGTTGCTAAAGGAAAATGTGATAACCATTAATTTATATGAATATTTGAATCTCGAACTCTTTAGATTTAATAAAGATAGAATATATTAGAACTGGAGAAAACAAGTAGTTGATTACTCTATAATATAGATTCTATGGCATGTTAAACTTAAAGGGAATGAGAAAAGGTTGGAAGCTTATCCTTATGTTTCTTGTTCTGCGTCTTTGTTCCTGAAAGTGTTCCGTGAACACTTCATCGGATGATGACACCTAGTGACCTTTGACATCGTCTTGATGTAATGACATTCCATATTAAGATATTCAGACACCGATTACCGGTTGTCAAGTGCACAAATGATATCACATGTAAACAACTTTACACCTTTTGCACTAGTTCGTCTGCGATAAATGTGTTGTGAAAAAACACTCTCGGTTAATAACACTCAGTTCTAACCTCTTTCAAAGATTTCCAGGGAATAACTGAAATAATTGCGTGAAATTAAAGAGATTCTGAAACCATGAAGTGTAATAAATAGTTTTACGGTCAAGATACATTAACCAGGAAGTAGGTAGAATTCATTAGATACGTTTATCATAATGATAACGGTATGGATGTTCAATAAATTTAAAGTGATACTACGTCTTAAAATTAACATAAACTTTAAGAATTTTAAACTTGGCGAATAAGAGGCAGTAGATATACCTGTTGTCATAAATAACATAACAGGATCCTTATATAATCCGATAAATCCAAAATACTTATATTTACTATTGAAAAGCGCTTAATATCATTAAGCGTTTTTCAATAATTACTCAGTTTTATGAATTTTCCAATTTTCCAGATTTTACAGGGATTCTGTTGTAACTTTATGACACCAGGTAAGCTAACTGATGAATACATACTCATATTGACCATTTCGAGAACTTAAATTGTATGTTCATTCTAAGACGTAGTATCACTTTAATACCACTGTCATTATAGACAGTCTGAAATGGGACAGGGTAGTATAAACAGTATTTATTAACAAAGATATAATGGTACATAAAGAAATATTACTGGGAAACAATAACAAGACAGAAACAACTTAATAAATGTATAAAATCGCTTCCCTTTAAGCTTGGATGATTTTTATCAGAGAAATAGTACTTATCTAAATGAATATAATGAAGTAAATAGAAAGTGGGACAAAATGATTGCGACTACTGTATACACATGACGTCATCAACAAATGTTCAAAATATAAAGCCTCTGAAAATAACCACTATTTAAAATAACTGTCAAACATAGTTAATTATGGAAACACTTGGATTTGAAGGCTCAAATATCGTGAACATTATTACTGATTAGTTTAGCGGAACAATTCACGTTTCTGAGACAAAGGTATTGTATACTCCCTGCAATGCTGCAACCGTCACTTTATATAAGCATTTGTAAATGGCTAAATTAATAAGTTACAGTTGTACGCCAAAATAAAAATTCAGCATTTAGCTTACATATGAAGAAATATGAATATATTTAGATTGAAATTAAACATTAACAATTACAATATATCAATAAGAATTGAGAATATAGGGTTTTCAGTGATAAATCTTCCATACAATATCACTAACATTTTAAAGAACTGGCTCGCCTTGTTAAACTGAGATTCTGTTTATTATCAGAGATGACATAAAAAGAGAGCGACAAGGAAACCTCTGATATTTATCGGCTTCTCTGACACAGGGAGGGTATAAAATTAAATTAGCCAGGATGTATTGAGGTACAAGACTAGAACAAATAATGCAATGAAGTGGATATTTACGTTGTAGTATTAGCAGCTTGGGGCTACGAGCAATGTCATGCAGTGTACAATAAGGCTATTTGTCCAGCCGATTGATTTCCAACTGATGTAGGAGCTTCAACGTACACAGTCTGTAGCACATGTAGACAGAAACATCTGTCTCTATTCCAGCCTCTGAAAGCTATTTGGACAGATATAGAGACAGAAAAACTAGGCACTGTAAAATAGGGACTTTCCGCATCTCCGTAGGTGCAGAGGTTTTAAACCAATTTAGATGCTCGGATATATGTATATCCATCAGAGGCTGGAATAAAGGCAGATGTTTCGGGTTATAGCACACGTCCGTTTATTGTCCCGGTCGAACCGCTCGCATCACTAACTAGGGCACACCAGGTTGAACATGTGAATGTATTATCTAGGCAGGGATGGAACCCTGGACCTGGTTTTATTCACTGAGCCACTTCAGGAAAAATATTATAAAAAGTCTCTCTAATGAATAAAAAGTGAGTATGTAGTCAGATGAATGGCTTGACGTGATAATAAATTGATCTGTTTTGTCTTGTCACTTGTCTACAAGCGTGTCTATAATCTTAAATAACTTGTGATAGATGTGAGACCCCCGACCATTCAAGATTATATCGTTCTAGAAATTGATGAGGGTAATATTTCGAAATGATACTAGATTAGAATATATGTCTGACTGTCTTTATTCTTAAATAGATAGGCAATAACCAGATCGATCTTGTTATATATGACTATTTCATTCTGGTATATAAACAGTTTTATAAACAATACAATAGAATACACAAGGCAGTCTGAAATCTTCGATCATTATGGAGGACAACACAGCAGGAATATAAACTTGTTAAAAACTTTGGAAAATCAATTTATTCGGTTGAATAAGTAACTCTCTTATCGTGTTCTTGTTGGTGTACTCCCCCCACCCCTCCCCCCCCCCCCCCCCTTTGTCAATTCTGTGGCCCTTTAATTTAATCCCCCACAATGATTCAGAGAACCGTCACTAGATGACATCAATAGCTAGGACTAGCAGTCGCTCCAAGATTCTGTCTGTCACAAACCATTCTTTAGACTCGTATGTCAACGAGGATATTTTATTTACTTTCAAAGGAACTGGATGACGGAATTTGAACAGCAATACGGATAGATGAATAAGAAAGCTATCAACCAAAGACATCATATTAAACGTATACTTTTAGACAAGGGCAATAACTAGGTGTAAAGAGTCGTAATGTGACCGATATTCAGCCAATTGGGAGCGCCTTAATACCATAACATTTTGACCATTACCGCAATTATAGAGTGTCAGTCTACCAAGAGAGTCTGATATACGTGATAATTGCCCCATGGGTTTTCCTCTATATCTATCTGAACCTGCATTAGCTGATATTCTTAATGTCTTCGTCACACCATGGGATCAAGAAGGTTGCTGTAACATCTTCCAAAAATGCGAAAACGTAATATAGTCGCATAACTCGCAGTATGAGGTCAATTGTTTTTTTAGAATTTGTTTCTAGTTTTCCTCACGTTTGACTGCATACATTTTCAGTCGCCATTAGATCGCCGCAAATGGTCGCAGCCGGTGTGACGGGGCTTATACTGCCTCTTAGAATGAACCATTGGATTAACCTGATCTCATAACTATACATCAGAATCTTGTATAATCTGATAAATCCATAAAAGTAATAATTGAAAAAAAAGCTTAAATACATTTTTCAAGAATTTCTTGTTGTTATATCTAGCGTCTTTGAAATGTCCAGAGGAGTTTTGGTGGTTCGAAAATAAGCAGAGAAGCAAATTCGTCGGTCTCATCGTGGAACTTTACTTTGTAGTTCAAGATTAAAAAAAAAAAACAACCAAAAATTCGTTGCAATTTTGAGTGTCTGTTATCCATGGAAGGGAGGTAAATAGAAGTAAAGAATGTAGACTTTAGACCACAATATAATTACAGATGTTTTCTCTGAGAGCTCCCACGTAAGTAACTTATATTGATCTGTTACATATACTTGGTTTAAAATTACCTGCGTTAATGATTTAGAGAGAGGGGACGTCTAGCACCTGAGATCAACTTGATGGTCGAAGAATTCGGGGTGAATAGTAGGCAGGCTACCCACAATTTTGCACTATCCAGTTCCTAAGACGAGATGTGCGGATGTAGTCTTGTCAAGGTCACACCCTTCTGAGGAATTAGGTAGGGCCAGATTCATCGGGAAGAGTGAGCACTATCGGAAACTGTGATTTTGCAAAAAGTCGATGCGTTCAAGTAGACTTAAAGATGGGTTCCCTTATTTTCATTTATGAAAATGAAAATGCTAATACTTATATGAATAGAAAGTAGATGTGTTCTAATGACTTAAAAAAATATCAGTTTGTCTCACATGTCCATAATAAATTCATAATTAGCTAAATTAGAAGAGAACTACCACCAGAATTCCAATGAGTGGCTGATCAAGAAAGGTCAAAAAGTATTTTTTTGTTTATCCAGACTGTACATATATGGACATTTATGATTGGTCAAAACTCTTTAGTTATATGCAATAAGAACAAAATGATATGATTAAGAATACATGATAATTCATTAGAAACACCAATGAATCAAATAGTTTGCTTAATTTGACACTAAAAAATGAGGAAACCCATCTTTAAGTAGTAATTTCGATTGATCAAATTCCTTAAGCTGTTGATCAAATCCAAATGCTCTTTGATTCTGTCCACTGCAAGGTTGACTAGGACATCCCCTTTTCAGATAGTTAAATTGTTCAAGATCATATTCATAGTAGACCTCAATGGCGTCTCTTTATTAAAGGAAGACACTCGTGGTAAGCTTGTGAAGATGTTAATTTCGCTAGTAAATGAAATGAATGGAGTTTTACGTCCTACTTTTCAATTTGGCTGGTAAGTTAAGGTACATAATTTCAAACAACAAGAAATAAACATTTATTAACATAACAAAGACATATCATATTATGGGATGGGAAATTCTTACAACCAACGATATGATGCCCTAAAAATGTGGCCTTGGTCAAAATTCTTACACAGTTTCTACAGGAGGCACAAACGAATATTCCCTAGTAATAAATTCTACAAATATAAAGGGAAGTAACTTATTCGGTATTCATCTGTTCGGGAATCGTTTATATCCACGGCCTGTACACACTAGATCTCAGTTTCTGGTCCTATCCGAGAGACTTAGCTCTTTCTCAATGTCAGCCTATCCAACCTACATTACTGAAAACTCCGAAGATAGTATGTCAACGGGGTCGAGCATAAGCACACGAGTGCATTCACACGAGCAGTCTTGGTCGGAGATTGTTGTCTTGAATCTTTAGTAAAATCTCGCGTGTGTCCGCGCTTACACGACAAGATTATCTCGTTGCCGACAGGATTTATCATATCAATATTGTCTACAAAGTGGAAAACGATCGATTGAAGATTTTTATCTCCTCGTGTGCCTGCAGTTGGTCGGTAAAACTCTTTGCAAAATTTTAGTCGGCGACAAAAATCATCCACCATGACCGTTAGTGTGCTCGCACCTTTAGCTAATACGGCTTCGGGCAGAATTGACTATTCCTGATTACATGATGGTTTTTAACGCATATAATTATGCTACTTATTTCATTTATACTTTACGCTTTATTTATTTTTTTTACACAGGGGCATGCCAATTCTGTGTTCTATGATATCTGATTAACACGCGGAGCAAGATTTCCTTCAGGTTTAACCTCTGTAGCCCACGTTTGAAGTCATATGAATTCGGGGGCTGGCTGAGCAGCAAACCGGTTGGATATTTTGATAAATGACAGCATATACCGAACTCTATCTCTGAATCGACGATTTAAAGCCCAGTATATAATTGGATTAGCGGCACTGTGGGCGTGACCCAACCATAAAGCGAATGGTAATACAGCAGTAGCAGCATGCCTGGCCGTCAAGTCGACACACAAAGAGAATATATTGTACGGTAGCCAGAACATCATGAATACTACTACTAACACGACTAACACTTTAGCGGCTCGTTTACGAGAGAGTCTTCTGTTATAATAATCAGATCTATCTCTAAGCATTTCATTGGTACATAACGTCTGCCCGACATGCGCATAACACACACTGAGTGTAATCCCAGGAATGACGTACACTATCAACAATAAGAAAACACCATACGACTTCCTGTCCTCTTCTCGGGGCCAGTTTTCAATACAGAACTTCAAACTTGACAATAATGGCAGATCTATCTCGTCCACTTGTCGAATATATATCATTGGTCCCATGAATATTGACGATATGATCCAGATGGTACCAATGATGCCTAAAGCTTGGTTAGGGGAGGTAACCCAACTAACTGAAGCCGGATATTGAATGGAA
Organism: Lottia gigantea; assembly: GCF_000327385.1. Classification (NCBI taxonomy): domain Eukaryota; kingdom Metazoa; phylum Mollusca; class Gastropoda; family Lottiidae; genus Lottia; species Lottia gigantea. The sequence continues at coordinate 257,416 of NW_008707846.1, read as the reverse complement.
ATGTAACGATCTATTCCCATGGCTGTTAAAGTAAAGATACTGCTGGCAACTACCACTCCTGTAATAAGAATAAATAAAATAATATGAAATGAGTTTTCAGTATTCTGCTTTATAATTGCCTAATGAAGACCGATGACTCATTACCGTGTGTAATGAGCGAAGTTGTACATGGAATGCGATATAAGACTACTCTTTAACTATCTGGGAATCTTGAAGCATAAATAAAAAACCAAATAGATTTGACCTCCAGCACCTCTTGTGACCTTACTCTGGGTAATATTTAGTGTGGTCCACTGTTGTACTAGTGTCTGTTTATAGAAACACCAGATATCACCTAACTTTGTGTAATATCTAGAGGGTGGTCTACTGTTGTACTATTGTCTGTTTATAAAAACACCAAATATCACCTAACTCTGGGTTATATTACAGAGAGTGGTTTACTGTTGTACAAGTGTCTGTTTATAGAAACACCAGATATCAACTCTCTGGGGTATATTCTAGAGAGTGAACATTAGTTCCAGAGAGTGGGCCACTATTGTACTATCGTCTGTTTATAGAAACATCAGATATCACCTAACGTTGGGTTATATAATAGAGCATGATCCACTATTGTACTAATGTCTGTTCAATGGTACACCAGACATCACCTAACCCTGAGTTTTATTCCAGAGAATGGTTCACTACGGTACTTTTTCTGTTGATAGAAACGCCAGACATCACCTAACTCTGGGTTATATCATAGAGTGTGCTCCAGTGTTCTACTAGTGTCTGTTTATAGAAACAACATCACCTTACTCTGGGTTATATTCTTGAAGGTGATAAACTGTACATTTTGTAAACTTATAGAAACAACAGACATCACCTATTCTTAAGTGTGGTCGGCTTTTTTACTTTCATTTGTTGATATTCTAACACTGTTGTACTTTTGTCAGACGGAAATTGTGATCATTCAGTCTAACCTGAATTAATACCCTGGATAAACCACTTTAAAACCAATTTCTAATAGCCTACCTCTTTTGGTTTGGAAAAGACATTCTTTGCTCTCTCCAATTTTAAAGTAGCTGCTAATAATGTTTCGCCAAATTGATGTTTGGATTTCGAGTTTCGTTTTGCGGTTCGGATCGTTAGTACTTGGTTTATCTATTTATATCATCCTCATCAGATTGATGTTTCAGTCGATGTGGCTCATCGATTTTCTAAACTAAATCGATTTCTATTGTTATACACAGTGATTGAATTGAATGGTCTGAATTTTGCAAGTTTTCAAACTGACAAGTATAAATACTTTGTCTGTAAACGTAGTAACGACACAATAATAAGTCTATCTTCTATAATCAACATTTAGTGAAGTCAAGCAGAAACGGACTTCCGATTTCTTTGGGAGGTAACTGTAATAGTCGTCTGTGATTGGTCAATAATTCAGAGCGACATTCTTGAAATAGACACGCAAAGGAATATACATGTCTTTGCAATTATTAATTGAATTGTTTGATCGAGATATATATATGTCGAACAGGTTATTCGGTCACTGGAAAGTCGAGATTACCGGAATACTAGTTAAGAATCTTTTCTCATTACTTTGTTATTCTCGATCACTAAGCCGAGATTAGACTGAAATCTTCTTCTCAGACAAAATTCTAATTCTATCCTATTGTTTATTTTTAGCCCATGGAAGCCACGAGGATGTCTCTTTCGATATGATTTAGGTGGGATAGGCTCCTAATAACTGATAGATTTTGTGACGGTTATCATAAACTTGCTTACTCTTGCTTGGGATACCAAGTTTTCCGAAATTATTATTTGACCCATGTGGAGAATTAAATCATGACTTTCTGCAGCATATGGCGCTTCTGTTTATTGTGCCATCCTAACACAAATTCGACCTGCATCACTGACAAGGGAGAAGGTATTATCTCGACCAATGCCGGGTCCTCGGTTTAATGTCTCACCCTAACCAATAGACGCTTTGTTCATGTAGACCACTCCGACCTGCATCAATGGCACGGGTATACCGGGTTGGAATAACAAATCCCTGACCTTATGGGTCGGACTGTAAACTTATTTATTTCAAGCAAGTTTCGGATTCGCTGAGACACCGCAACTTTCGTTGTACTTTTGAACAAGAAAATGGCGGTATATCAAATTACACCACGTGGGTCGATAATGGGCTGAAATCGGAAGGAATGGCGAAGCCTAATGGCTTTTTTCTCACTGAAATGTCACTTGAAATCATTAAATTATTGCCTTCAGCTTGACCTATTTTCAGACAGCGGTAATAGGTTTCTTCTCTCCTCAAGCATGCTACCAGATTCATTATTGCCCCAGGGTAGCGTAATTAGCTTATTTTTTCCGACATGCTAACGAAGCAGATGACATTTTCAATAGGGTTGGATGAAAATAATAACAGATTTCCTAGAAATTTCAATATGTAATAATAAAATGAAAAACTGCAATGAAATGGAGTTTTATACCCGTTTCAGATCTGTAGCTACAGGGTACAAAGAAGGGGAGAGGGAGGTGCTTGGCAATGCCTCCTAGATAATATGGATTGCCCCCCCCCCCCCCCCC
>NW_008707846.1:215889-254531 GCF_000327385.1 Lottia gigantea | reverse complement strand
AGGTAAAGTACAACATGCTTTTGAATATAACCCAGGGTTAGGTAACACCTGGTGTCTTAACAAACAGATCATTATGAAACAGGTCGATAGAGATGTTAAGCATTAAGCATATTTAAGCATGCTGGCAATAGCTTTCCGATGAATTACTTTCTGTAACCCCTTTATTGGGTTATTTCAAACGCAAGACCAGTGACGTTTCTAGGGCCACAAACCCCCGTGGAAACGACACGGCGTTAGACACTTTAGCTCCTTGTGCGCCCTTACCAATTTGTAAAAAGAATAATTAAATCTAATACTGTCTTAGCCGTCAGACTTAGACGTACTTACCTTGAAGAAATGCTGTGAATTTACACATGAATATTCCATAAAACCACAGTCTACTTACAATTGAGCTTACAGTCACCGGGATACAAACTAGCGTCACACATAAATCAGACAATGCCAGATTGATCAGATAAAAATTCTTGGCTCTTTTCACCTTTTTATCAGTAAATACAGTAAGCAAGACTAGGATGTTGCCTATAAGAGCGATAAGAAACGCCGGTACATAAAGCGTTAACAGCACTACCGTAGGGTATGTATTTAACGTATAAAAACTGTTTTCAAATTCAGCTAACAGGTCGTCGGCACCACTAAAATTATAAAACTGGGTTTCACCGTTGGTGAAATTTCCAGCAGCAAGTAACTCTGTGAATTGTTCCAGTATCGGATTGAAATTCTTTGACGGAATTTGGAGATTTGAGACTTCGATGGAACTATTTGTTTCAATGACCTCCACAGAAACACTGGCCATGGCAAATACGACTTTCGTTATCGTTGTAATCTAACAGTGTACAGCTGACCACCTTACGAATTTCCTTGTTTTCCCCGTTATTGTTCCTGAAAATATACTAATTTAACTGCTTCAAATTATGCAATTGTCAAAGTTGTCTTTCTCTGACTGACTGAAGTGACCAGTTTGTCTACCTACACAATTTCTTGCTTTATATTCTTTTTACGTTGCTATTTTGTTCCTAAAATATACAGAAAAAATGAGCTTTTTATTGATTACAACATCACGGATATTTTGAAGGCGAGGTGGGTTGTTCAGGAGATTATCGAGGTCACGAAATCTGTCTACATGCTCTCCTGCTAACATTCTATTTACGTTGATATTTTGTTAAGTATATGAAAAAATAGAGTTACCCATGGTTTATTTTGATCACATTGTCACGAAAGGTTGTGAAGGCGAGGTGGATTAAGCAAGTGATTATCGCGGGCAATGTAAGCAGACTATATAATTGCATTATATCCGAATTGTGCATTTCTTAATCCAGTCCACCTTCAAGTTCAATACATTCTGATCACAGGTATGTACCAATGCACCGAGAATTGTTCTCTGTGGCTTTCAGCATCCATTGAAAGATTGTAATGCTTTAGTCATTCTGATAACAGGGGTGTGCGTATGCACCAAGAATTGTTCTCTGTAGTTTTGAGAAACCATGATAAATTTTATTTCTCTAGTCACTATAATCTATTATCTTACCACGGGCACCTTGCATTAGTTAGAACAAATTTATTTTCAGACTGAAAATTGAAATGTTACATCGATGTTATCAATATTACCAATACACATAAAAAGCTTACTGTCCCTTTAAAAGACGACCAATAGCTGTGACATTTTTTGCAGAAATTAAACAACTATAGTTTAACATCAAGATAAACTTAAAGGGATTGTAAGGAGGCTTTCTAATTTTTTACATGTGTATCGGGGACACATGTGATAAAAGCATATTTTGCGATTAGTGATATCACCAAACACTTAGTTTTAGTGGAATTGCACGAAGCACAGAAGTCTGATTGAAAATTTGAATGGTGCAAATTGCTGCTATTAGTGTCCCTGATAGAAAAAAATTTGGAAAACCTCTTTAAGAGACAATCAAAGGCTTGGTCGAAGATTTTTTCTCTGTTAAATGTTCCCACTAGTCTTAGTTTGTTTACTCGCGGACTTTCTTTGCACTTTTCATAAAGTTTAATATTTGAAAGTTAAAACCCTCTTCGAAACAAGCTGACCTGATGAGTGTTGTGTATCCAAAACACGAGCCGACAGCACAATTACAAACTTCTCATTAAAATACCAGTACCTTAGATCTTTGTATTTGGAAGAAGTCCCACTTCCGTCACTGAAATTCAATTCCACTGTATAAGTTCACGTCCATGCCAATGTCAAACAACTATACATTATAAAATGATCAGCAAGAAGTCGTCGTTATAAGATAATTATGAGTCTATTGAATGTCACGAAGTCTAATGATGATCTCGAATATTGATAACTTTAACCTAGTCTTCGATCTGAGTTATAAATAGCATCAAGCTTCTTAAGATAGAACAAATTACCAAGGAAGCTGCATAAATTTGAATTCGGATGACCGGTATACGTTAGCCAAGATATCTCGATCATAACGCCTCAAGATATCGTTCTTCCCCAGAAGAGTTCTTCCAAATCTATATCTCTCCTAAATCAGTCAATTTGAAAAGTATTCCACTTGAAAATAGTATTCAACGATTAACCATGAATGTATATAAAATCAAACTCCACATATCGAGATAGTTCAATGTGACCCTTGGTCCGAATGTTCGATTTTTCTGTATGTCACCAGATGTGCACCATTTCTTGTTGGCATCTTGAAGACATTTCAATTAGCAATATTTCAACATTTACGCCTCGCATATTTGCATATATAAATTATTTACAAAGTCTGCCACGGTGCACCCAGTAAGATAATCATATCCTTACCGGCCTAGAATCATAGGTCAAAAGGTCACATTCTTTTACGACCCTTGAAACATAAAATAAAATCACATACCCTTACCACCCTAGAGTCACAATACCACATATCCTTACCACCCTAGAGTCACAATAGCACATACCCTTACCACCCTAGAGTCACAATACCACATACCCTTACCACCCTAGAGTCACAATACCACATACCCTTACCACCCTCGAGTCACATACCACATACACTTACCACCCTAGGTCGCATACCATTAACACTCTAGAGTCACAATACCACATACCCTTACCATCCTGGGTCAAAAGGTCACATTCCCTTGTTACACTAAAGCCCACATACCCTTACCACCTTAGGTCGCACCCCATTAACACCCTAGAGTCACAATACCACATACCCTTACCATCCTGGGTCAAAAGGTCACATACCCTTGTTACACTAAAGCCCACATACCCTTACCACCCTAGGTCGCATACCATTAACACTCTAGAGTCACAATACCACATACCCTTACCATCCTGGGTCAAAAGGTCACATTCCCTTGTTACACTAAAGCCCACATACCCTTACCACCTTAGGTCGGATCCCATTAACAAACTAGAGTCACAATACCACATACCCTTACCATCCTGGGTCAAAAGGTCACATTCCCTTGTTACACTAAAGCCACTAGCCCACATACCCTTACCACCCTAGGTCGCATCCCATTAACACCCGAGGTCATTAGACCACAAATCTTTACCACCCTACAGATATAAGACCACATTACCTTACCACCCTACAGATATAAGACCACATTACCTTACCACCCTACAGATATAAGACCACAGTACCTTACCACTCTACAGATATAAGACCACATTACCTTACCACCCTACAGATATAAGACCACATTACCTTACCACCCTACAGATATAAGACCACATTACCTTACCACCCTACAGATATAAGACCACATTACCTTACCACCCTACAGATATAAGACCACATTACCTTACCACCCTACAGATATAACACCAGAAACAATTGCCACCCTAGGTCAAAAGATTACATTCTCTTACAACCTAATAGACATTAAATCACATACCCTTACCAACCGAGAGATATAAGAACACAGACCCTTACCACCCTTGGTCAAAAGGTCATATACCCTTACAACCTTAGAGTCATAAGATCAATATCTTTACCACCCTAGATACACATTACGACAAACGATTATCACTCCAGGCACATAAGACCACATACCCCTACCACCCTAGAGTCATTAGAATGCATAACTGCCAGAAAGTATTTATGCCCTCCCCTGTATATGTAAATGTTTACGCCCTTTTCAAATTTATCTGATATCCATTAAATTATATTTCTTTTTTTCCTGTATTTAACTTACTCTTAAACTGTCCAATCCTGTTTTAAATGTAATACAATACAATGGGAAAGGGCGAACTCTAAAAGAGGTGAAGTGGGAATAACGTACAAAATGGCAGAACGGGATGGGGGCGAAATAGGAAAGGGGCACAAAAAGAGGGCGAATCGGGAAGGTAACTAAATGGGAAATAGCAAATGGGAAGGAGCGAAATGGGAATAAATTGAGGACGAATTTGGAAGAAGCGATACAAAAATGGTTTGCACCTCCCGGTTATGATACAAAATATGTGTCGTAATGCTGATCAATTCTATTTTTCGCAAATTTTCTAGGGATAGAATTTTGAATTCAGCCTCGACAGTTGTCCCTATTTCTTCTCTCTGTAGACTTGCGCCGCTACATCCATCACACAATAGCGATTACCAGTTGCGTTGGTTGCGAATAATAATAGTGGTCCAGAACGCAACTCGCAACTCAATCTGCATTCAAAAACTGGTGACAGCTATAGTGTGAACGCCCCTTAAAGTCCACAATATCGTTATCAACGAACCTACTGTAAATATAAAATAACTGCATGCTTTGTATACGCCTTGTTTTATTCAAATTTAAAAAAGTCGGTCAGCTATTGATATTCATTGCAGCAATAAAATTTCCTTCTCAGGCACAATCGACCTTGAGACATCCATATTTCACGTGATGCACGCGAAATGTACCTGAAACCGACGTTATTTATCACTTATTAATTAAAACCTGCCAGAGTTTAACCGACATTTTATATTGAAAGATGATATACATACACATACATTTATTAATAGTAACGATCGAAACAGCTGATCCACCACTCACCGAGTTTCTGGCCGGCCGGTAAGGGGTGACTCCAAGCGAAGGTATTGTGATCTCCTTCATCCTGAGATCCCTCTGTAAGTCAAATTAATTCCATTGGTATGGCGCTAGCGTAAGTTGCGAACCAATATTGTGTGTTAACCTTAAAGATACTTTCCTACATTTCTTTTTGTAATTTTTATTTCTGGGTGAAGGAGCCGGTGGACTTCAACCAGTCTCTATGGTCAAGTGTCAATGCTGCAACATATCAGCAGCCATCAAGTGATTATAACAGAAATGTGTTTTAAGCCCCGAGTTAAAACAGTCTAATTAAAATGAACTTTCGTTCCGTTATTTTCACGAATGTTCGTCTTTAGACGCTTACATAAGTGGCTTTATTCGAATTAAAACCTAATAAAAAAAAAACGAAACTTGGGGCTTTTAATTAAATGTACTTAGATTGTGTACATTGTGATTTAGATGTACATACAGTAAGAATAGTGTACATTCTCACTTTGATGTAATTACATCAAATTATATCCCGAAATTTGCAAATTGTGACTTTAATGTACCTAAAATAAAGATATTGGCTTTAATATGAAATTGTTAACCGACTTTTGTGAGACGAGACAGGTCTGTGGTTTTATCTGTATAGAAAGGTGAAGGATAAAACCCATTCGTTATGAATGATCAATCAGCTGAGTGAGGAAAACTCGGCTAGCGAACTGCTTGTGGCTTAAAGGGGGTGGCTCGCGTATAGCATGTGGAAGCCGAGAAGGTTCAGTGAGTTAAGGTGGATTTATACTTCTGACGCCGTCAACTGCCATTATCTAGCAAACGTTGCGCTAGTTGACGACGTCGGTTCAAGATTACCAACAGACCTTATCGCGCGTTAGCACCATTGTCCCAAGTGTAAACACACGCGCGCAAACGCTCTCATGCAGCAGACCTATTTTCAAAGCTTATTGTGACAATAGGACACTAAACCGGTGCTACAAGCCATGCACGTTAAAGCTGCCTCAACAGTTGGAAATTACTGAAAAAGAAGGCCACTGTCCTGGAAAATTGTCAACGCTACATGGAGTCCGTCTTCGTCTGCCTTCTCAGTTTTTTAAAATTACAGAAGTACAGAAGTGTAGAATGTTAAACTAGATTCACTTCATTTCGTGTATAACCTGCTTCACAATTGCCCTCTCCGTACTTGGTTATAGTGCAAGTCATGGCCACCTCGCCAATTTAGATGTCCTGGGCTCGACCTTGGAAACGGTTTAATAGCTTCGGAGGGGACAAGCTAGCTAAACGAAGGACGCAACAACGTATACACGTAAACAGTCCCACGACAATAGCATTTCTCAAACACACAGGCTAATGCTGCTTACATGTCCTCATTGAACATGTTACAAGAAGTAAAACTCCTTTTTAATTCACTTCATTCGCTGGGTGAAGCTGTTTAAGTTGAAACGGTCACATTTAGGGAAATTTATTGTATTTTTATTTTAAAAAGTCGGTCACACATTATGTAGTATTTATATAACTAGAAATAAAGTCAGGGCGAACTTTTTAAAGTTAAATGCTGACTCTCTCTCACATTACAGCTGTCTGCAATAAAATGAACCAATTATATTGTCGCAATACTCATCAATATTTACCAAGCTATCCAGTCGACCCGGTTGTAAATGGGTATGGATAATCCGGGAAATATCAATGCCAAGAGGTTGAAAGGATCCTAAAGAGGTTTTCTAAATTTTTAAAGCGTTTTATGAAGTCACTAATCGAGTGATAAGGCATATTTTGCTATTAATGACGCCATAAAACACTTAGTTTTAGTGGACGGTGGCGGCGCCAGTGGGGGTGCAGGGGGTCTTTGCCCCCCCCCCCCCCCTCCCCTAAAGTGCTTTGTATCCCCAATTGTACCCCTCACTCTATTTTCAGCAAATCTAAACCTTTTTTCTCAAAAATATGAATGCACAAAATCAATTCATTTTTTCTCTCTAAGACGCTCTATGAGAGGCTTGCGACTATGACGCCACCACAGAGTAGCCAACATGTGATTTCAGCCTCAGCAGTTGTTCCCAGTGAGTCAGTCTGCCCCCTATTTTGTACCCCCAGTCTCGGAAGGCTGGCACCGTCACTGGAATTGCAGGAATTGAAATTTGGAATGGAGCAAATTGATGCTACCAGTGTCCCCGATACACATACAAATTTTAGAAACCCTCTTTACAATCCCTTTAACTGTGAACCTAAGTTGTTATCCTTGTAAAATATAGTTGTTTCTTTCTTTTTAGGGAATCAAAAACTCATCTAAAACTAGTTTGTTCTAATTGCCATCTAAATCGAATTGTAAGAAATATCACATCGATCTGTTGATGCGATGTCAATTTCAAGTGTCACGATCGAATATTCTGGTCAGATACGATCTCATAGGTTCCGATTGATGGCTTCCAATGTTTCGATTGAGTCTACGATTGGTTCTCGATCTAAAACGATCGGATTTCCAGAATTGGGATTATCTAGTACGTGCAGTCAATAGCCGATACGAGCAGATACGAACAGATACGTTCATCAAATACGCGATTTCGTCCGCGAAGGTGGTCAAGGGTGATCATTATTTGAGCTACGACTGGGCCCCTACTAGTATCGAAACATCTCGACTGGCCATAGACATTTAAGGAATGAATGTGGATCTTGTTATCGTTATGGGGAAATAAACGTTGGTTTATCATGTGACAAGACATATGACCCGGCGAAGGTTTATTGAGTGAATGATAGTAGAAATGTAAATATTGTTTCTTAAACCATTATGCAAGGTTCCACTATCACGATTCGCAGAACGATTGAAATTGTGGTCTCAATCGTGGACTAATCATTGTGCCCCTTTAAGACTATCAATCGGTCAGTTTTGGGGTGGCAATCTCCTGTAAATTGATTTTTTTTTTAACTTTTACCATTTGTCCATAATCATACGACCGATTACCAGTCGGAATCAACGTATAAGATCGTAACAAAGCGCGACAGAGCCCATCGTATCGTGCTTCCAAATCGTGATGATCGGGATCGCTTTTTGTCAATCTAGCATGATACGTTGAAAGTACAGTATAACAGTTGTTGTAAGGATGTAGACGACCCTTCAAACTACAGGCCGCCTGTTCTGGAACTGATTAGAAAGGGGTGCAGCAAAAGGTATAGTGTTAAAGTCCATCAAGGGGCATATTTCAACTCGGAAGGTTTATTCTAAAGATTGAGTGATTTTGATTGGTGTAAATTTATGTGTGAAGTAGAGACTTAGAGTATAAAATCTAGAATAGAATATATTTCCTTCATCAGCTGATTGTTAGATCGGACGGTGAACATCGTGCTGAATCGCTGAATTAGCTTCAAGGTGAGAATAGGCGAGGTACGATGTCCCGTTGTGGTTTCCGGTGCGGTGTACGGTGCGGTGTCCAGTGCGGTATCCGGAGATGTCGACAGTTTGGTGTCTTCGCGGTGCAGTTTATGATGCAGGATTTTTGAAAAGAGAATAGCGAACCGTGTCCACATCGTATCCGAATACGTGTATTCATTCTTCTATTTTCTTCTGTAACGATTATCGCGAACCGTACATTACATCTTACGGCGTATAGTACCTCGTCTATTGCGGTCACACGCGAGTACTTACGGAGTGGGAATATAGAAGAAATTGGTCTGCGTTTTTTAGAGCAATATCTTGTGCTGACTTGCGGGTTTTCATTTCATTTACGTCAGATTTCGTAGCGATTTGTGTCTTAAATTTATTTTCACCTGCAGAGTTTACATGAACGTCAACGACTCGTCGAAGTAGATGTTTCAGTTTTCCAGTACAGGTAACGGCACGATGGCATCCGATGATACTGTCCTACGGTCTGACCCATTGGCTGATCCGATAATGGAAATAGGATTTGGTGTATTCAAGGCATCGGTAAGATTTTTAAAAGTTATTCATCTCTTAACTAGATAGATATACATGTAATAAGAATATAAATAATGCATAGAGTAATGAATTAAGTGCAATGGGTTACTAAAACCTGATTTACATGGAGCTTTTTCGACGAGTATTGAGCGGCAAGTGATATACTTTAATATTCTTCCTCTCCGTTTCCTCGCTGTTATCCAGGCAGGCAGTTTCTTGCCAAAACGTCAGTGGCTCCAGTAGATGTGTATTGTAATGGAATCCCTTTCACAGGAAATTGTTTTTTGACACATGCTCTCCATTTTGTTCTGGGGTTGGGCCCCTTACAGGTGGGGGGCATGTCATCCTTTAACGCAACTTTTACTGTTCCTTGTTTTTCAAAATAGTGTGTTAAATTTTAATGACCATTGGATATATTTGGGGCGTGACATATCATTTAAATATGGGACAGAAATAGGCTCCTATCCGTAGCATAGATAAATCTGTTTACTCCTAAACAGAAGCCTTCTTCATGTTACATGTAATTGGATGGTTGATCATTCGTAAACCATTTTTTTAAATTTCAATTTTTTGTTATATTTTCATTTGAAATATAAGTACATCACTAAGCTTCAAGGTTTGAAGTTTGATAGTAAACAACTCTAAAAAAAAAATTCGGTCGATTTTTGTAAATTCTCAAAAATTGTAAGAGAAAGCATTAGCCTACTTGAATGAATTGAATTGAGTTAAAAATACACTGAAAAACAACGATATTATCCAAGCTTTACTCTTAAAGCGATTGTAAAGAGGTTTTCTCAAATAATTTTATGTGTATAGTAGACACTGATAGCATCGATTTACATTCCAGTTTTCAATCAGACGTCTGTGGTTCTTGTAATTCCACTTAAACTATGATGTCACTAATCACTAAGTCCTTCTATATGATACAGTATATTTCGCGATTGGTGGTTTCATCAAACTCCTAGTTTTAGTGAAATTGCAGGAACCACAGACGTCTGATTGAAAATAGTAATGGTGCATATTGATGCTATCAGTGTTCCCGATATGCATAAAATTTTTAGGAGACCTATTTACAACCCTTTAAAGCAACCATCAAAACAATCCAGTACTTTGATATTAAAGAACTGTGTTATACCATAATATATTCCCTTATGTTATTTGTTTTTTTATATATGTGCTCCTCGCTTCTAAATGTCATCCAAATCTTACCATGCCGTATAGTAAGTTTAACAAGGACGGCTGCGGTGGCCTACTCTTTTCCAACTGACAAGGGATCTTTAACACGCAATCTGCAGAGCATAGCAACTTGCTCACTAATTGAAATTTGAAACATATATTTTCATGCGAGCAGACGTCTTTAGAAATTGTTAGCTGATTGTCATAGCAAGGTCAATCTCATTAAAATAACATTACAATTTCGTTTCCTATTTCTTTTCTTAGATTGTAACCTAATGTAAAATGTTGCACGGCAGTGGTTTTATTGTTTTTTTATTTTTTTTTTTTTTTTTGTTGTTGTATGTTTTTTGGTTTTCTTTCTTATTTTAGTTAGTATGTCAAGCTATAGAATTGGGCATTTTTGATAAAATAGAAGTTCTGAATAAGAAAGTCACTGCCGTAGGCTTTGCTAATAACTATGGATATAAACCGGAAGTTACAGAAAGAATATTAGATGCTTTGGTTTGTTATGGACTCTTGAACAAAAGTAACAGTCAAGGCAAGTTATTTGTTTTACCTTTTGGCGGATGAGTTCGATCCTATCCCTTTTTGACCAGACTTCGCTCCATCAGACCAAATCTCTATCCCTTAAAGGGATAGATGCGCCATTTTATTTGACCAATCATACTTTAGTCTCAGAAACGGGAATTTTCTGGCTAAGCCAATCAGTAATAGTGTTCATAGCTCACCGTCGAAATTTGAGCCTTCAAATTCATGTGTGTTGAGAATTATCCGTGTTTGAATGTTATAATGACGACTCGTCTTTTTAAGATACTCTGTGATGTATAAAAGAAACATATTTAGGAATAGTGCGTAAAATACCTAGTTTGAAGTAATTTTGCGATTTTCTAAAATTTCTTTGATATGAATTATTATATGAGGGGATCGAGTAGGGGTCACAGGTAATATTTTTCTAGGTAAAATTAAGAGAAATTTTACAGTGGTTGGGGAGGGGGGGGGGACCGGCCCGGCCCCTTTCTTGTGAGACTATGCCAACCACATTGCCCACTCCTTGGAACGTAAATGCCCTCACTTCAATATCCATGTACAATTTATTTGGTGTATTTATTACAGATGAGCCAGAATACAGTAACAGTAAGACAGTTCAAAAATATCTGTTAAAATCTGATCAACCTTGTTTAAACAGCACTTTGCTCGGTATCCGACTCTTGAGCCAGTTTGTAGATAAATTGGACACAGTTATAAAGCAAGGTACGTTGGAAGCAGCTTGGGTCATTCGGCAATCCTCAGCAGTTTCCGTAAAGCTGAATCTGTTGCAAAGTGTTAGTGTTAACCGATTGATCTTCGGTTAAGGAGTCGTTAGCTAATCGTAATCATTGAACCTTTATCAAGAGGACGATTATAACCTTAAGCCTATTGATTGGTATTCGTGGTCTGATCTTGATGCTCGACCAATGGACAGCATAGAGCCTAGCACAGGAGTGCTAAAAAAGCAGCATGAGAAAACAAACACAAAAAGCACTAAATTGTCGGAGAAGCATTATATATTTCGCCCATAGATGCCAAAGAAGTATCATATTTAGACCAAAGGTGGTAGAGAAGCATCATATTTAGACCAAAGGTGGCAGATATGCACCATCATCGCCACAATTTTCCTGTTAGTTAAAACCGAAGCAGCCCAATATGAAGGAAAGCTCTATTTTCTGATATTATAGGATCAAACAATACTGTCTATGAACGTCTATTAGATGGTTCTGAAGACGGAAGGGATTTCACTAATTCAAAACTTGAAAGGGTGAGGCACGTTTCTTCCTACCTTTTTCCCGTCCTTGCTTGTTTCGTTCTTCCGTCTTGCTACGCCCTTCCTTAATTTCTTCTTGCTTGCTGACATCCCCCTTCCGAAGAAATTTAAATGTCAAAGCATTGACGTCTTACATACTTTGCGCTATTGGCCGATAGCCCTCCCTTGGATATTCTGTTTTCCTCTATCGGCCAACCTTATGATTTATATACTGTGTTGCATGCTTTTATCCTTATTGGTTGCTTCCTTGCTTTCTTCTTGCTTCCTTCATACTTTAATTCTTCCTTGCTTCCATGTTGGATTCCTTCTTGCAGTCCTTGTTTAGTTCCCTGCTTTCCCTGCTGACGTTCTTCTTTCTCTCGTGCTCATGCTTTCTTCTTGCCAGAACGAAACATCTGTCTCTATTCCAGCCTCTTATAGCTATTTGGACAGATGTCTGGCTAGTGTAGAGACAGTAAAAATAGGCCCTGTAAAATGGGGTCATTCTGCATCTCCGTAGGTGCGGCGGTTTGAAACCTATATTTGGAAAGATGAATGTTTTTGTAGTCACTCTCCGGTTACACCAATTTTTTTTAATGAAACTAATCTCGCTTCGGCCATTTAGAACTGCGTGCGCAGCCAAAAGTTCAAAGGTCACAAAACAAAAGTTATGTTGATACCCAACATCAATAAACAGTCATCGTAAAGGTAATTTAATATTATGTAAGATAAACGTAAATTTTTCGGACTCTATTCCAGTCGACAACTGTCAAAATATTCACCAGAGGCTGGAATAGAGGCAGGTGTTTCGGACTGCCTTATTGCTTGATTTCATGCATGCACTCTCTTCCGTGCTTGTTTGCTTGCTTTTTTTCTCTCTCCCTACTTGCTTTCATCTTTCCGTTCGTGCTCGCTTTCTGACTTTGCTTTCCTCCTTGGATTTGGATTTGTTTGCTTCCTTCTTGCTCGCTAGCTTGGCCTCCTTCCTTCCTTCTTGCTCGCTTCACCCCATCCTTATTGTATTGCCCACTTGAAAAAATGGATTTCCCTACCCCCAAAATTCTGAAATCCGAATAATCCCAATACTGCAACCACACACCATACACCATTGCACCTCCAGATATATTACTTTCCCCTCCAAACATACAAATCGTCACATGCAAATCTGTTCTTTATTCCAATTTTTTTCAGCAAGAAATCAAAACAGATCAAAATCAGAATCCAGTAGCGGAGAGGAAAAAAACGAATAAAACTGATTCGAGCGCACACTCATTCATGGTACAAATGGATTCATTGTTGCGGCCAGCAGTGCACGCTATCACAGTTGCTTTTGATGTTGCCGGCCATAAAACACTTTTGGATCTTGGTGGTAAGAAATTCGTAACCATTTGATGGGATTGAGAAGACAAATTCTTTTATTTGGCATACAGATTTGGTTTTCAAATTATAGGTTTCATTTTGGAATTGCCATCTCACTGAACATTGGAATGTTACATAACATAATATAAAAAGTTGAGAAAACCTTTTCACAAACCCTTGAAATGAACATTATATAGGTTTGTTGTCTTCGCAGGTAACTCTGGTTATTTGGCGTTTGAATTTATTAAAACCTACCCCCAGCTAAAGGCTATAGTTCTAGACCGACCACACACCATTCAGCTTGCTAAAAAGTATCAGCCCGCACATACGAAATCGAAAGTAGAATTTATTGAAGGTGAGTATAAGTTTGTACTCAGGGTGGAAAAGATGGATGGATATCTACAAAATGGTGATGGTGGTGGGGGTGTGTTGTCTTAGGCAGAAAGCGTTGCGGTGAAAGACTTAAAGACGATAATAGGATTATTTTAATACCTATAACTATAATTGCCCCTGATAAACTTACAAAGACAAATCAGAATGGTGTAAATAGAAGCTTTAAGTGTCCCTGGTAGACATACTAAGAGTAGAAAATCAGAATGGTGTAAATAGAAGATATAAGTATCCCTGATACACATACAAAGACTAGAATATTAGAATGGTGTAAATAGAAGCTATAAGTGTCCCTGATACACATACAAAAACTAGAAATCAGAATGGTGTAAATAGAAGCTATAAGTTTCCCTGATACACATACAAAAAACTACAAATCAGAATGGTGTAAATAGAAGCCATAAGTGTCCCTGATACACATACAAAGACTAGAATATTAGAATGGTGTAAATAGAAGCTTTAAGTGTCCCTGATACACATACAAAGACTAGAATATTAGAATGGTGTAAATAGAAGCTATAAGTGTCCCTGATACACATACAAAAACTAGAAATCAGAATGGTGTAAATAGAAGCCATAAGTGTCCCTGATACACATACAAAGACTAGAATATTAGAATGGTGTAAATAGAAGCTTTAAGTGTCCCTGATACACATACAAAGACTAGAAATCAGAATGGTGTAAATAGAAGCTATAAGTGTCCCTGATATCAGAATGGTGTAAATAGCAGCTATAAGTCTCTCTGGTACACATATAAAGACTAGAAAATGAGAATGGTGTAAATAGAAGCTATAAGTCTCTCTGGTACACATATAAAGACTAGAAAATGAGAATGGTGTAAATAGAAGCTATAAGTCTCTCTGGTACACATACAAAGACTAGAATATTAGAATGGTGTAAATAGAAGCTATAAGTGTCCCTGGTAGACATACTAAGACTAGAAAATCAGAATGGTGTAAATAGAAGCTATAAATGTCCTTGATACTTGCTAGAAAATCAGAATAGTGTAAACAGAAGCTATAAGTGTCCCTGATACTTTCTAGAAAATGAGAATAGTGTAAATTGAAGCTATAAGTGTCTCTGATACACATACAAAGACTATATATCCTTTCTTTTTGTTCTAGGTGATTTTTTTGATAATAAAAAGTTCCCGGAAGTCGATCTGATGATGTTGAGTCATATAATACACAATTGGGACGAAGACAAACTAGATATTTTACTAACTAAGACCTACCAATCTCTTAAACCTGGTAAGTTATGTTTTTTTTATCTTACTTTGGTGTTCTTTAGCACATCATTTGCCATCGTGTCTAAACCACACCCCATTCGTCACACTTCCTTGAGGACGTAGGTTAGTAATAAAAGTGAGGCAAATTACGTATATTATAAGACTATGTTAAAACCTGTATTCGGAATACGGTGGTCAATTACCTGGTTACGTCGAACAAATGATTTATCTTGGCATGTGAAGTCCGGTGATCTTCACTCATAGGCGATTCAGCTGTAAATGGGTACGTATAGTCAGAGAAGATCTATGAGATTTGGCCAAAGATCAGCTGGTTGGTAGCCAGGTACCTTGTGATCGTTATCCTTTTACAACATTATTCTTTCTTTCTTTCTTTTGATTTGGAACTATATCAAATATCGACAGCCAGTATAATGGACTATCCCAACCTCAAAACGAAACCTTATCATAAAACGGCTGACTGGGCTGAGATCCGAGGATAAAAATGATATTCGAATGTTTCGGTCCTTTTTTTCTACGGGTGTCTCTGATTGCCATCCAGTGTCTGATGAAATAACGTGGGTTATCTTACGTTTCAGGGGGAACTTTGTTGGTAGCCGAGAAACTTCTGAATGAAGACAAAATCGGACCAGAAATTACGATCCTTCTCGACGTCACAATGACCACCGTTTGCAACGGAAGGGAGAGAACTCTGTCAGAATATCAGAAATTGTTGGGACGTTACGGTTTCCAAAATATTGAAGGAAAGAGAATCGCTGGAGTAAATTATTTTGATGTCATCATTGCTCGAAAACCCGACATTTAGATGGAATATTGTTGATCAAATATTTGCTGAAAGGGGCAGTCTGATTTTTTATCAGTAGATTGAAAGAAAAGTTAGGTGCTCAAATTAGACTAAAATAGAGAGATCTATACGTGTTCCTGGACTTATCTGGAAGTTTGAACTAAAAAAAATCCCGCCGTTAATTTTTTACGCCAAAAATATTTAAAAAGTTTAAAAATTTAAATTCGTCGTGTTATATTTGGTAGGTGTTGAAAATTATTGTATGTATTTAAAGTTCGCCATTCGTTTGATCAATCATACCTTAGTCTCAGAAACGGATTTTTTTAGTTTAGCTAATCAGTAATAGTGTTCACAGTTCACCGTCCATATTTGCGTCTTCAAAATCATGTGTGCCCCAACTTTCGTTTCGTTTTTCATTAGTTTTTTTTATAGTTAGTATAGCCAATTCAGAGTAATGTCTAACGACCGGACTCTTAAACATTCAAATTAACCTTTCAACCTTGTCTGATGACATGATCTGCTTGAACCAATCAAATTCCTTCAATCTCTCATAAAAACGCGAACGCTGGAGAAGGCGCAAATTTGATTGGTTATAGCTGATTAGGTCAAAGGGTTATTTTGACATGTTCAAGAGTCCGGTCGTTAGACCTTACTCTAAAGTGGCTACACTAAAAATACAAACTAATCAGAAAACGAAATGAAAGTTGGGTCTAATTTTTATAAGACTGGAATTCTCCGCGTTAGAAATTTAATAAGACGACTCGTCTTTTCTTGTGACTCTGCCACATATAGAAATGACATTTATAAAAACAGAAAATGAAATTCCTAGTTTTAAATATTTTTAAAGGAATTATGCGATTTTCGTACATTTCTAGTACCTCTGAAGACTATTGACATATATTCAAGACTCAAATCAACCTCCTTGAATGGCAAATCTTTTCCCTTTAAGCAAAAATAATGGCACTTATATAATGGCACTTATTTCTTCTTCACATTCGCCAGGTTTCAATTGAAAATATCGAGTCTTTATGAGGTTCAATAGTTTTAGTCTTAGTGCTAATAGTAGCCTACACTCCGTTTTTAAGTAGATAGGCCTACATAGAGGTATATAGCATCTTTTAGAATTTATATTTTCAGGTATAATTTACGATGTTTTGATAATGAAAATACTTCATACTGGCCCTTTAAGCAACTGAAACCCGTGCTCATTAACATGAATATTTCAGATAAGATTTTAACGACATTTAGAAGTGGAGAGTAGATATAACAAAAAACACAAGGGGTATATTATGGTATAACTCACTTCTTTATGGCTGAACCCCCTCCCCCCCTTTGGCTCCGCCACTGGCATACAATATGTCGTCTTCATAGCAGCACGGAAGAATATTGGACCTTACGGCAGTACGATTCAATTTTATATGAACTAAATACTAGATTGTCTTTTTGAAATGTGAAATGGATGAATGAAACGTCGCGGTGTCAATAAAGCAAATATTCGGAAGGCTATATCTGTTAAATTCTATGAAATACATAAGAAAAAATCAACCCGGTGATTGTATTAGTCTATGTTTTTTAATAGTTGGTTTGCATTAAAAAATCTTTTAAAAATTGGCAATGATTCATTATTACTTTTGGGCTGGATCTACAGGGACAAGGTGTAAAACAGGTGACTATGACAATGGGCCTGACCGTAACCAGACCTGAATGATCGGAGAGACAATTGTGTATGGTGGTTAGTTGCAGTAATAAAATGGGTCGGTTGCCAGTATTTTTTCAGGGGGGAGGGGTGTTGGGGGAGGTTGGGTCCAATGCTACCCCTCTATAGCTATGGGCCTGGAGATTAGATACAATACATGAAAGAAAGGTATGGAGTATGAATTGGATGGAGTCGTACATCCTTATCTTCGTCTAATTAGGCTAATGGAGACTGTGATGAATCGACGTTTCGTTGACTGTCATATCAGCATCACGGCAGTTTCTTAACTGGCCCATTCAACTGAATAGACACTTAAATGTCAGCCCCTCCGACTGAACATCACTGACAAGTAACCTTGAAAATCAAATGTTTATTTCTATTATGAAGATGAACACCGTTCAATTATATTAATGTACAATTCAACATATTTATCGTAATTCATACAGTAAGAATAAGGTCAAAGACAACAACTTAAAGAAGTAAAGAGGTTTTCTGACATCGCAATGGTTCTTATAAATTATTTGTAGCTACTGTGCTAAGTTTTAGATGTGTGACTGACAATTTGAATAAGGCCAACTGTTGCTGTCAGTGTCCCTGACACAGATAAAAAGTTTAGAAAACCTCTTTACAATCCATTTAATTCTCAGTAATAACTTAAAGCGAGAATACCAGAAGCAGCCTGTAAATGACAATGGCCTCAACTTTTGTATTTAATTGAAGAGGAACCTGATGTCAGGTTAAGATTCTGAAGTTATAGAGCTCTGTTTAACAAGCCGACAAAAATTTCTTTTAAGAATTTTGTAATTTCTGTAGATTTATTACAGAATAACAAATAAAGTTAGAATGCGAAAAAAGTTTTAAGTTTTTCATAATTTTAACCTTATTAAAAAATATAAAAATATTCATAATCTAGACTTTAGTTGTAAGAATTTGACTGAAATCCACAAATACCTTTCCCCATAAATTAAATCTTTAACCAAAAAAATAACTTTACACTGGATATTGATTTCCTTCCTACAAACTAAAAACTTAATGAAGGGAATCGAAGAAACTTTTCTAGTTTTTGTATGTGACACTTATAGCTTCTATATATAGTCTAAGTATGTGTATCTGAAACACATAGCTTCTAATTTAGGCATAAATTCAAAAATATATTTTTAGCTATTGTATGTGTCTAAGTGAAACATATAGCATCTATTCTACATCCATTCTTTTTCTATGGTTCCTGTAATTTTACACTAACTTATCCAGATTATGACAAAAGCCACACAGAAGCTATAAATGTATGTGTTTAAACTTTTGACCAAACTATAAGTAGATTGTTTATGTTTAGAAAGGTCCATTGATATTTCGATCTGATAATTAAAAAGTCAAGGGCAGCAACTCTGTATTTCATAATAAATTAGAGGATAATGAAACATGATTGATTCAGGACAAGACAGCACTGGAGAACAATATATATATATATAATAAAATTAAAGAGAAATAAGTTAAGGTCTGCACCGTTCAACAAAACGTGGATACAGACAAACTTCTCGAATATGATATCTGTTGAGCAACCAACATAGTAATCTCTCTAATCCTAAACCATAACCACCATGAGGACATGATCCATACTTTCTCTGTAATAAAATGAAATAATGTTTATTATTTTGTTAAATGTGAATAAGAGCAGTTTTTAGGTCATAGTTGAGCAGGTTTAACTCAGATTCAAGAATAAAACATGATAGCCCCAACCCATCCCTATTCACTGTGTCATACCTGTCTGTTAACGAATCTATTCCTTCTCTTACGAAGCCTTCAGCCTATACCACCACGCCCCTTTTCTAAACTCTGCTACATCTTTACTTCTTTTATGCCCCTCTCTGGAGGCCAAGGTTCTTAACCATCCTATACACTAACCCATTCAGTCTCCCTGGCAGCTACCCTACCATAGTGCTCAGTGCCTTAACAATATTAGGTTGATGCATCTATTTCCTCTCTTGAGAAACTCTAAACCAACTACCTTCAAATCTCACTTCAGACCTTGTCATACCCCTAACCCATTCATGGCCCCTCTCTGAAGGCTGCCCAACCCCAAATGTCCAGTGCCTTACCTGATCTGTGTACCAATAATAGGGCGAGGCATCAATTCCCTCTCTCTCGAACCCCTCTGCCAATTCTTCATGCTGCCAAATTCTCATGGAACCACCGATTATTTCACCAACGTTTGGCATCAACAAGTCAACCTATATACAATAGAATGAGATAGATTATTAGCCAGACATGTCTGACTATAAGAATAAAATGTTTTGCTTGTAATATGATCTTTAGGGGTGTCTACTCATTTAAAATGCTGTAATGCTGTCAGGTGCAATGCATCTCAAGGACTACCTTGAAGGCCTCTCAACTACAAATTAAAGAAGTTACGATATTACATATATAATTTATAATATAGAGCTAGAACAAAGAATATGTCACAATCAAAATTTATTATAAATCTTCAAATTTAGGAAGAAAATAAACAATTAAGTTTGATATAATACAGACATGTAAGGTTATACCTTTTAAGAGTGACTTAAATATTTTATTCTACAAGCTTTTGTCGTTGTCGATACCAACTTCATGAGGTGAAATGATTTGGGAAATATTAACGCCATAACTATAGATGTTGAAACTAAAGTTTAGTTTTTAGATTAACAATTTATTTCATAACGTATGTTGACCATCTCATAAAATATTGGAGTTCTTCGTATTATCATATTACTGGATTATGTCAATTTTTCCGATACTTACTGATTCAGTGAGTCGTCTATCTTCAGCACATCTCTGCATATAAAATGATTTAATTTCAGCTGGGAAACGACATAAAAATATAGGCTCATTAATTTTATCAGTCATTTTTCTCTCAGGAGCTTCTGGGATATCCTAAAAAATGATAAAGACATTAATTTATACCCTGTAATAAATCTAACATCTACTGTTTTTTGGGTATAAGAAAATTCAACCAATTATCCAAATGTGACATGGAATTTCAAAAAGGTTATGTCCTATGCAAGTTGACTGAACTCCTAGTCTAACAGTATCCGAGAACAGAGTGTTCACGTACTATTCTTTTATAAATTGTAGTCCCCAAGACAAGCCCATACTTTGCTTAAACCTGACATTACTTTGCTACTAAGTATGTAACCTGAGGATCTGTCAGAAAGATTGTCATCTAAAAATCGTTTCGCATAGTCCACATAACAAATTTTATTGTTCATTTCATTCCCATTTATCAGAAATAACCCAGCTTACCTCTCCGAATTCATAGAATGTTCCATCCTCTTTCCTGATATCATTAGCTTTAAGATATTCTATAGCTTCAGCATAGTCCATTCTTTTAAAGGGTCGTTTAGGTGGTTGGAAATCCTAAATGGGAGAATAAATGTGGAAATTGTTATAAGATCGTGTGTATCTGCATTTCAATCAAGGCCAATTCATAAAGACTTAAAATTCTCTTAATCTGATTGGTCGATCACTAAAATAGATTTTAAATCTATCTTTGTAAGCCATCAAGAGCTCAGCATTCCCCAAAATTTAGATTTTATCTAATACAATGTACTAGTTTTTAAGAATAGGATTCCTAATTTTTAAATGAATAATTTCAAGGTTACTTACAGGGTTAAGTTCTTTAACAATATGAGCAAAAGGAGACTTGAGAACTCTGTCTACTACATCACAGACTAGATCTTCTAGTCTCTCTAATAAACCATTGAAATCTATAAAGGGACATTCAGCTTCTACATGAGAATATCTGAAAAATATAGACAATTCATTGTATTGCATGAATGTTATAAAAAGGGAGGTAGGAGGGTAGAATTTTATTGTTGGAAATAACTTATATAAAGCGACAATTTACATCATAATTGAAGTGATGACATTCTTATATTGTATTGTATGGTATTATATAGTATATATTGATCCATCTTTTAAGTGTTCTGATAAAAATCCAAAGTTTTCTCTTCTTAAACTATAAAGATGCCCTGAAGTTATCACTTCCATTGACCATTACCTGTCAATCAATTACATGTACACCATTAACAATATACAGCTCATGTTAGTGCATTAATTCATTATCCTATCAGTGATGGTTAGATAAACAGAAGAACAATCTGTAAATTTATTGACATGACTGGCAAATACCATCTTCACAATGTCAATAGCTTTTCTTGTCTCTCTGATTGGCTGTAATCCCCGACGTACAATCCAATCAAATCGGTGCATTTACAAACTTCTGTATACATACATGAAGGTGTGTATTGCAGTCAATTTATAAGAAGCATATCGTAATAGCTTGACATTGTGAAGAAATTAGTAAACTTACTCAGCCAAGTGTCTTCTGGTTCGAGATTTTTCTGCTCTGTAAGATTGGGCAATACAGAATACATCACCCATAGCTGGTAGACAGGTTTCTAAATATAACTGAGAACTCTGGGTTAGGTAGGCCTGAAATCACAATAACATAAATTAGATCCAGCAATCATCATAGTTCGATGTAAAGAAGCAAATGACCTCAAGATTCTAATACTCTATCCTATTGCGCTACAGTCCGTCTCCAATAAGCTTCACATCTCCTATTAATCTTATTTTAAGGTACAAACGAACCCTGTAACTGTAAAAATAAATCCAGCTGTAAATGGATATGGATAATCTAGGAAAGATCAATGCCAAAAAGTTTTACAAAGGACCAGCCAGTAAACAAAATCAAGAACATAAGTTGTATTTCTTGTAAAAAATGGCTGCTATATATTCCTAGAGAAAAAAAACTTACCATTTCACCAAAATAATCAAATTTAAACAAGGTAGATCCTCCTTCTACTTGAGTCTGTACCAGTGTAGGGGGAGTAACTTCGAAATATCCTCGACTAACAAAATGTTCTCGGAAAGATTGCATTAAAACTGATCTCATTTTTAAAACTTTAGAAGTCTGAAATGAATAAAGACACAAATATGGGTACAAAATTATTTTATGGTATATCTTTTGAATCCCTGGACTCAGAGACTGCAATACAGCATGGGAATCAGGTCTTAATGTGGCTAATCTGTAGTTAATATACCTCTCTAGACCATCAACTGAATTCAATCATTATTCATCGGTAATCCTATAGTAACATTATGGGTAATGATTAACAATAATCAAATTAAAAAAAACCTATTTCCATTGTTTAAATAATTGAACATCACTACAAACATTTAAGAAACCGTTTCCCCTCTCTAAATAAACAGTGGGCTTCTAGTGTCACAGGGTTAGACTGTAGAAATAATCTTCTAAGTCTGTTTCAACAGTCATTAAACTTCTACTTACGTTTTCACCTCTTATCATAATATGTCTGTTATCTAACTGAACATCTACGTTAGCGTCTTCGTTGAGCAGGTTATCAGCACCCCCTGGTGGTGAACTAGATACCAACTCCCAATAATCTACAGAAAGCTCATGGTTATCTGGCGCCTAAAATTAATGAATGATAAAAATAATAGATACAAGGGTTTAATCCTTATCCTTTAATGAATGATAAAAATAATAGATACAAGAATTTAATCCTTTAGAATCCCTAGATTCTCGCAAATAAGGGTAGATTCAGTTCTCATCAAACCTGAGTGATACGTTCTTATTAAGAAATTGAATGACCACCATTAACTGCCACAGGCAACTAGATAGTTGCAGATTCTGTGTGCAGCATTTTTGCTTGAAACAACAATGGAAACTAACATTTTTTTTTTTCAATTTTAAGATTTTATCAGAGCCTTCCAATTATTAACAGTCCCTTTCAGATTCTGTCAGTTCCAATTTCGATCTGAGCTAAGCCCCCAGAAATATTTATGTCAATTTATGCCCATATCACAAAACACAAGAGAGACAACTTACAGATTTTCCCTCTGGTAGTTCTTTGATTATTCCATAGACACAAATAGTAGCTTCAGTAGACAGAGTGAGAGCATTGTATGTTTGACACTGAAAATTAATTGAAAATAAAATTAAATCAATTGAGTTTTTAGTCCTACTTTTCTACATCTGATAAGAATGAAGAAGACCAAAGCCACGCAGTGTGCAATGAGAGAATTTTGTTAGGACAGCAGAATTAGTCTACTTTTGATTTCCATATGTCAAAGGATCTTGTTTAATGTCGCATTCATCTGAGTGATGCATCCAACCTGCATCACTGGCACCTGGAAATTAGATTGAAAATACCATTGGTACTATCTTGACCTATGTCTGGATTGAACCCTGGAGCTTCAGGTAAGCGAAAAGTGTCTATGAAAGAGAAACCTGTGCCGTGTTAGTTCTGTAAGAATGAGAAGATATAAATAAATCTTACCAGTTTATCAGAAACAACACATTGTACAAAACCAGTACCATCTCTTAATACAACAAACATCAAATTTTTACCTACAAATATAACAATCATTACTTTAAACGATGAGTTGGATATATACAGCGATTCATTTTTATTTTGTAGAGTTCTTGGGCTATGACAGTACCACAATCAGAACTCAGAATTATTTTTTTCTTTTTCACAATACTGAAAATGGAACATCATATCATTTATTATAGATTGTTTAAAGGCCCATTAGTATATAAGGTTTGATAATTTTAAATTTGGAATAATCACATTTCATCCCAGATATTTCCAGTGAAAAAGACCAACATTTCAGACTGAAAATTCCCCTCTGTAAAAATGATTTGTGTAATTGAGAAAATAAATGAAAATAAATTACCTTGACGACGAAGTCTGTGGACCCAGCCAAATATTTTTACACGAATATTACGGTTTGGTATGGTCTCTCTTATTTTAATCTGAAACAATATTATATATTATACACTGTGGGCAATCCAAAAATTGACATGTGGACTCTCAAAAAGGAATGTCGAGAAAACCCAATTACCATACAGAGATTATGTGGACCCTCTGCAGAGTTGACAAACCTAAATATCAAATGAAAAATATGAGCTATGTGGACTCTGATAAAGATGTTAAGTTGATAAAACTCATATATTAAATAAACAGTATCAGCTATGTGGACTCTCTGCAAGGAATGCACAATGATACCAAATAACATGGTAATGCATTCTAACTATTTGAAAGAGTTATAGCTATGTGGACTCTCTGAAAGAGATGCTGAGGATTATCTATGTTAATGATGCATAGTGGACTAGATGACTAGATCAATGGATGAGCAGAGTTAACTATTGAAATAATAAAGAAAGTAAAATTTATTGTTATTTTACCTGTTTTGGCTGTGGTAAACTTGGATCTATTTCAACTACCACTGATTTCGCTTCTTCTAAGTTTTTTAATCTCCTTTCTAAATCTTCAGCCTTAAATTAAAACAGGGAAAACAAAATTCAACTAGAGTATTAACTGAGATAGGCAGTGTCACTTTAGCCATATCATAGTGGTACAGAACATCCAAGATTTCAAGTCTATACACATCAATTATATTCTTTATAAAAACATCCAACGTAAGAAATAGCATGATGCTCCTCAAAACAGCTGTGATTGCATGGTCAGATAATAAATATCTGGCGACTGACAAAATGACATTGAAAATAATATTTTGCTATTTAGTCATCGTCATCAATTGAAGTAAATATACCAACCTCTTTTTGAGCTTTTTCAGCAGCTTTATAGTTTTCTCTTTCCCATATTTTCTGGATTTTCTTCACCTGTGATTTTGAGACCAATTCAAATTTCTGAAATTTAATGTTAAATGTTAAAACTATCATCAGTACAGTTATAAATTGCAGATCATCAATTTAGACAGGGAAACCTCTGGAGGAAAATTAAAAAACATTTTTAGAACTGTCTCTAATGAACACTCCCAGTTAGGCAAGTCCTTTTAATGGTATTAGAAAAAAACAGTATACCAGTACATGAATATACATATAACATACAAGTGGAATAAGACTAAATTTTACTTGGGTTCTGAAGACAAAAGGGTCTGTCTAACTAATTATTACGTAAACTTAGGATTCTTAAGAACTAAATGATGTATATAGACAATGTTGAGATACATTGCTAAAAATAAGAATACCTACCACATTTTCTTCTTTCCCATCAACATAAATAGGTGGAAATGGTTCTTTCCCAGCATGTCTCATGGCCTGTAGAACTGTTTTATACGGTGTAGCTTTACTACCGTCTCCTGTTTTATCATCACCATGTTTTTCTGAGGTATAAATCTCTCCTACAATAATAAATCAATATTTCTTGATGAGGATTCTATATACACATAATATAATTCTTTCTTGACAAACTTTAAACAACTATCCTACAAAACTGTAATTGAAAAATATAATTGTAACCTGTACCACTGTAAAATGTTTAAATTTAGCCATCTGTATATTCTCTTTTTAGGATTTTAATCAGACATCTATATTGGCTGCAATTCTATAACTACAATAGCTTAAACCTTCTTATCTCATCCCTTCTTAACAAATATATAACCAATGATGTTAAACTATTAATGGTACCAGTAATATCTTAAGTGAGGAGGTTAATGTGAATACATATATACAGTGTCGGAGCCTCGCAAAGCAAGAAAGCATGTTTTTCGGGCAAAAATCTCATAACTAGGTTAGAAATTCGAATAATCTCAGATATTTCGTGCCCCCTCTGGCGTAAACTGCATGTGTACAGTCGAATTAAAATTAGACCAAACATTTCATTCTGTTTTTATTACGGTAGCTTTTATTTTTGACATTTTAATTAGACTGACTTAATTCATCAACCAAAATCTTAAAAAAACTATACCGGTACCTTCTTTTTCCTGAGAATCCATTAGACTATTAGATGATAGAGATTTAATTATTTTGTTTAAAAAATATTCCATCTATTCCTACAGTAGCACAGTACTGAATCATAAATATAATTTCCTCGAAGTAAACTTCACGAAACAGAATACTAATTGACAGAACAACAACAATTTTTTATGATTAGTGAAAACAATAAATAACAACTGTATTTTATACTGTTGGTGAAGTTGGTGATGAAATACTAAGGAAATGAAGTTCAAAGAGTCTATACTTGGACAAAAATAACTATGAATTAAGAGGTTGCATCATTCAAATGAGTTAAAAACAATGCTTGCTTGACCAATAGAAGGGCAATGGATAAATTGAGTTCGCAGTTGATTCATATAAATTTCAAAATATTTCATCATCAAGAACAAGATGAAACTCGCTGTACACCTTGACCTAGCTAAGCAATTATTTCCTGTTAATTAGGTTAGGTTAGGTTAGCACGAAATTAGGTCTACTATTGTCTTTTAGCTTTAGGTTTGTATAATTATTTAGGCTTACCTGTATGTGTTTTATTCTCATATCTACATGCATATAGTTCTTATTTATAAGCAATTTTATTGTTGATAATGACAATCAAAATGCATTATCAGGTAATAGGGACCAGGTAATGTCAATGAACTAGATCTACAAACAAACATATGGTAGGCTCACCAATCACAATAATAATAGACCTGTCGATACACATGAGTTACGTATTATAAATAAACTTTTCCAGAGAAAACAACATAAAGCCACACCTTGACCGGTCCAGACAGATTCAATCAAAACAAAAACAAACCCCACAAAACTTACTCAAAGAAAGTTTTTCTGCTTCTTTAGCTATATCTGCCATCTTGTCCACCTCTGGATGGGTTGGCTACTGTATATTTTATGACTCGATCACCAAAAGACGTCGGCCAGTCAAACTTGATAAATTAACACGATTTGTCAACACAAATTTTATGATGAAACACACGTGTAGCCTTCAACTCAAATTTAGGACCAAAATTATTTCTAAACAAAAAACGAAAGATTTAATTGTAGTCCAAAACTCTGTACAATTTGTATGATCTTAATCAATAATAACTTTCCTGTGTAATGATATAAAAAATGATATTAACTCTAGAAAGAATTTCAATGAGTGCGCAAAACTGATAACATTTCAAAAGAGATACAAATGCATTTTGCCTTCAATTGAAACTTTGTACTCAAAGTAAAAACAAGCTTTTTTCTTAACCGTATTATCTTATCAATTCAAAAAACATTGAATCAATCGGTATCATGATTAAAACAGAATCAAACCAAACGGAAACGAACAGTCGAAACGGTAACATATTAACCAGATTATAGGTAACACAAATTTAGTTAAAACTGTAACAAGTCTGACAAAACTGTAACAAGTCAATAATTTGGATAAAAAGGTAATATATAAAGCTTAAGGCCTCGTCCCTGTCATAAGTATAAGGTTGAAGATACTAGGCCTGGTCAATTTAGGTCTAAATTAATCAATGCCATGGAAAAAGAGTGTAATCATTCAGAAATCTTACACTATCACTAGGACTAATAGATATGACGAATACCCATTAGTGGCTTCCAAGAGATTTAAGAATGTTCTGATGTCAAATTTAGAATTTTAGTTACATCAGAACATAATGACGTTTCGGACTACATAGTTATTTCCCTCAAAATTAATTTTTCGTTTCCTGTGTTTTTAAGAATTTGTAATTTTTTAAAGGTTTTAGTATTTATGGTTGTCGTAAAAATAAAAACAAGAAATAAAAATGAAGATTTGGCTTCTAATATTGAAATAAAATCAGTTTTTTTACTGTACAGTGCTATAAGTTTTAAAAAATCACGTGGCATAGGCTGAAGTTTTACATTTAAGACCTTTTCAAGCAATTTGAAAAACTAAGCAAAATGTCAAATTGACCCAAGACTTACTTTTGGTAAATCCATGCTGAAGAGCTCAGTCTGTTGAAGACTCTCGTTCAGTGTGGATCAAAATAAAGAGGGAGAAAAACACACAAAAATCTTCTTGATTAATTAGGATCCTAATTAAAAATAGTTTAATGAAAAACAACAGTCTCTGGATTGCCATATATAGTTCGTGTGTGACAATTTTAGAGTATAAACACTCCAATTTAGTCTACATTTTGTTTTGTTGTTCGAAATCAGCTGAGCTGGAATTGTTTTTTTGAAACAGACATCAGTGGTTGTCATTGTTGACATTTGGTAATTTGATGCCTTCGTCTGCTACAATGCGACATCTTAGCAACTGGTATACACTTGAATGATTTGGTTCTCGAGTGACAGTATTGAACAAAAAAATACAAGAATGTGATTGTTTGAATTCTGATAAATTTGTGATAATTTGACTTTGACATCGAATATGGCAAAACCTGAGAGTGGCATAAAGAAGCATGCTCCTTCTCGACTGAGTTCCCTCAGTGTTTTGGAAACCAGGGATGAACTTGAAGAGGTAGGCACAGCAGAAATTTATTTATTACACGAAGAAAAAACTTCCAAAGTAAAATATCTAGATCTTTGTAGCTGACTACCAAAATACACATTGATTACCAAACACCATGATCATTTACTCATCAAAATCATTAACAACAAATTGTTAGAGGGAGCCATGAATGTGTCCTTGATGCCGTTGTCATCCATCAAATTTTAAGGAAAAAAAGCCAAAAACATTTACACCAGGGGAACACTTACAACAGGTGGTAGTTGATGAAAACCATTTGGCTCATAGCCTGCCTGAGTCTCTTCCTTCCTTCACTTCAAATTACTTTTGACTGAACCTAGTTAATGTATTACTAATCCTGAATATTAGGCTTTTGCGTTCCAAGTGGCCAGGGGATTGTTCAAGCACCATACTTGTATTAGTTTGTAGTGTTTAAAGTCAAAGGTGGCATCACAGAAAGATAGGTGTCAATATGTGTTTTCTTTCATATTTTGGTATATAATGTAACTAGGCTAATTCCCCACATACAAGTTGCTTGCCATATTACAACTTTTCTTAATAATGAGGTATTTTCATTCACGATTTCACTAGCTGGCGTTCAACTTGTAGGTGTTGAAATATAAGTTAGTTCCATTGTGCTTGCCAAGTCTATTCAAAACAGAGCAAAAATGATAAATATATATTTTCTTCTATTTTTTTCAGAAATTAGACAAATGTTATAAATGTGTTACCAATTTATTAAATGGATTGTCAGAAAGGGAGGCAAATGATGCCTTGAATGCTTATGTAAGTTTTTAAATACTTACTGTTCCCTTACTATTGCACACGGCATTACAGGACTTGTCCATTTAAAAACTTGCAAGAACCCCATTCGTTCAGTAAATAACAGTGATGTTATATGCTCCTTATTGTTAGCCCTTTTGAGCACAGTACTCCTTATTGTTAGCCCTTTTGGGCACAGTAGCCTAATGTAAATCACATTTCATTAATGCTACAGAACATTAGGATGTAAAACTCAATTTCATTTCATTAACAATGGGTATTTTTAATTAAACTTAAATGCTATAAATTCCTGGAGACCATAGTGAGTATCTAATCATCTGTCAAGCTTTTTAAACTGTGTCTTATACCTTGACTGCAATAGTCATCTTCCTTGTATTATGGATTGTAAATGTAACCATGTGATTGGATTGATAGGATATTTATGTTTATTATAGATATCAAAAGGAGCTGGTCAACATGAGGAAGTTCAGCTTGGTTTGTTGTTCTCCATTCTGGTTGACAGTAAAACAGCAGTAAAGGTATGTATACATCTTATTTCATCAATTTAGCATCCTATTTATGGTCTTTGTAGAAAAGACCAAGGACCTTTGAATCTCTAGGTTATATAGATGATATTTGTACTGGTATTTGTACTGGTACAAATTCAATAACGGAACACAATTTTATGGCATACTACTCCTTAGTTTTAATGTACACAATGTTTCAACAATTTACATTGTCATCAGGTGAAATGAAGGACAAATTGTCTGATAGAAAAACTTGTAGAAGAGAAATACGACAGCCCTTGGGTGTTACACTTTTCCACAATTTGTCGTAAGCAAGAAATGGGTCCTGCAATACATGCTTTGATTGCTTGAAAATAAAGATCACCAGAACAGGACTGTGGTAGAAAGCTTATTAGATTACAATGGGGATGAAAAACATTGAGAAAATAAAAAACGTACTTGTTCTTGTAATCTCATTTGAATTAGATTGGTTGTTGTTGTGCTTACGAAGGTCTCTATCTAATAGTAAATTGACGTTAGTTTGTAATTTACTTTATTGTATATTTCAGTGTTATAGAGATATGACCCTAACTAGTCGAGATGGTTTAAATATTGTCTTATTAAAAACTAATACTATTATATATGAGAAATGGCTACGTTTAGCTGATAGTGTTCGAACACAGGTAAACCTTTGATTTGATTAATTTACTTGTTGAAGAATTATCGCTGTAGAAATGTTGCCAATCTTCAATTGTATCAAGTCTTATATTATTTATTATGTATATGATATTTTACAACATTTGATATGACCAAACCTTGATGGGTATTCTTTGAAAATAGGCAACCACATGTGAGCAATGATATTAGCCTACCTTTTCCAAGTATTAGATAACATTTGTCAGTATATACACATAAATCTACTTTTGATTTTCACACAGTCTGTAAAACATTGACGTTTGGTTGAGCTACTAGATAGTTTTTCATCACTGACAACGACATCTCAAGTAACATCACAATCCCTGCAGAAATTTTACCCTGACCTGTCTTTTGCTCTCGCTTACTGGATTATAACTAGAAATATATATATTGTAGATATTGTATGATATATATTATAGATAATATATGATATATATTGTAGATATTGTATGATATATATTGTAGATAATGTATGATATATATATTGTAGATAATGTATGATATATATTGTAGATATTGTATGATATATTATATTGTAGGTATTGTATGATATATATTGTAGATATTGTATGATATATATTGTAGATATTGTATGATATATATTGTATGATATATATTGTAGATAATGTATGATATATATTGTAGATATTGTATGATATATATTGTAGATATTGTATGATATATATTGTAGATATTGTATGATATATATTGTAGATATTGTATGATATATATTGTAGATAATGTATGATATATATTGTAGATATGGTATGATATATATTGTAGATAATGTATGATATATATTGTAGATATTGTATGATATATTATATTGTAGATATTGTATGATATATATTGTAGATATTGTATGATATATATTGTAGATATTGTATGATATATATTGTAGATATTGTATGATATATATTGTAGATATTGTATGATATATATTGTATGATATATATTGTAGATAATGTATGATATATATTGTAGATATTGTATGATAGATATTGTATGATATATATTGTAGATACTGTATGATATATATTGTAGATAATGTATGATATATATTGTAGATAATGTATGATATATATTGTAGATATTGTATGATAGATATTGTATGATATATATTGTAGATACTGTATGATATATATTGTAGATAATGTATGATATATATTGTAGATATTGTATGATATATATTGTAAATATTGTATGATATATATTGTAGATAATGTATGATATATATTGTAGATATTGTGGTTAATACGAGAATTAATAAAAAATAACGTACCAGGAGCAGATAGTGTTTGTTTTATATTATTACGACAAATTTCAGGTGAGTTTGTATATTCGAGAAGGAGCTAACACTTCTCATACAACTTTAAGCTTCATTTGAAATACTAGCTGTTCTAGATTTTATTTGTCTGCAGCATGAGATGATGGCCAAGGTCGATTTGGAAAGCTTTGAGACAATAAGATACAGAGTTCACTCCCTTCTCCTTGAATATTAGAATAGCTTTTGTAAAAGTGAGTTTTATCAGCTAGTAAAGCATTTATTAAGATAACTATATACTTGTAAAGGGATACTGCCTCTTAAAAAGAACTTATAATTTGAATTCTCAGATTTGGCTAATAAAGGTATATATTCATCAGTGCAGTGGACTGAAGATTTTTAAGTTTTTTAATTGATGAATACATGGTAGTATTCCTTTAGTAATAAATTATTTTGATATTTACAGGAGGTGATATCTCGACTAAAAATGTATATTTATGTGAAAGTACAGTTGACATGTTTTATGAAAATAAGTAAGTAAAAAGTTTGATTTTATATAGATGTCAGTTTTACTGTCTATACTTGTTGTTCTGTTTTCTTCTATCATTATTATTTTGTGCTTGATAAAGATTTCTGTATGTGAATTGAAACGTTGCAGAAATTTAAAAAAAAGGAGTAGTATATCTATAATAGTGTACTTATATATTTAATTCTGATTTCCTCACAATTTTGTTATTTGATCTGATATTTTTTGTCTCTCTGAAATCTAACTAGTATTTTTTACCTCAGTCCTGTTCTTTTGATGTTAGCCAATTTCTCTGACTGTGTAGATTTATCACTTATTTTAAAAAAAAACCTAGTAAAAGGTTTCGAAAATGTAACGTATGATGTTATAAATTAATATGAATGAAATGCTTTAAGGTTCTCTAGCACTGAAACAGGCTATATAGCTAGGATGTTCTGAAAACAAAGACTTCTATTATACTTTTCATTGGCAGATCATGGTTAGAGAAACAGACAGGTTTGATACCATCAGTTGTTTATACCTTTCTACGTGTAATGATAGACCACAACCTACCGTCACTAGCCACTGTTAGACAGAAAGAAACAGATCTATGTATATTATTACTCAGGGAAAAGGTCAGTTAAATTTAAAATAGTTTATCTAGACATTTGTTTGTCTGAGGATAGTCTTGGGTGATCCATATATATCAATATCAACAAGACATGAAATTGTTCAGATGTATTAGTACATTAGATTTAGTTTTATTAGGAGGTACTTTGGTAGATTCCCCTAGGCAATGTGTTTTAATCAACTGTATATTTGCCAAAGCAAATCGTTCTGAATCGGTACAATACTTATAGGAAATTTGGTTGGTATAATGTGGATTGTAAGTTGATAATCTGTGATGATGAAAGGGTCTCTTGGGCGCAGAACACACATGGTTTTGTTATGCACCTTGTTATATACCCCTCGACAATTATAAATCAAAAAAGTAGCAGGCTAATGCAAAATTTCCCTCATTGTACCCTGCATGGTTTGTAGTATGGGTTGTGGTTAGAACTTCGTAAGATAGAAAAACGTGGTGTCTCGAATAGATTTATTGTTAGACTGAAACATGACAACATAAACAAAGTAACGTAATGGCGGTCAGTTAAAAAGAACAGCAAATCCTTGACACATCATTGCCCTTCTTCATTCACCCACATGGTGTAGAAAAGTAGGATGTAAAACTCCATTCATTTTATTTTGTTTTATTTCCCTGGGCAATGTTTTATCATATTGATTGTTGTATTACAGTTTGTAGAGTGTATGGTGATAGGAAGAGATTTAGTCAGATTATTACAGAATGTTTCTAGAATACCTGAATTTGAAAAACTCTGGTTTGATTTGATGAAAAATCCTACTGCCATTAGTCCTCAATTTACTGGTGAGTCAGTGATAAAAAAACATTTCTAAAACTTTAAATGTGATTTTAGGGCATATTCTTTTCAAAGCTCGACTTATTAAGTCCAAGAAGAGATTCAAAATGGCTGTGGCTGTTCAGTCTTTCGTGTGTGTTATTTCCATGTAAAAACCATACAAAGTTTTGTATGTATTTATGCCTGGAAATATTTTGTTTAAAATATCTTTTGTTTTTAGGTTTACTCCAGCTGTTTCAAATTCGTACCTCTAGAAAATATTTAGTTAGTAGATTGACTCCTGATATGGAAAATAAACTTGTTTTTCTTATTACAAAGGTATTTATTATTTATTTTCATTCTCCTCGTTATTTCCCTGGTTGAAAGTTGTAAAAGAGTAGGCCAATGCCTTTTTGGCAAAATTTTCCCAACCCAAATGATCAGAGAAGTTGGAAATAAAACTCAATTTCATTTCCTGTTGACGTTTGAAAAATTCAGAATTCATTCATCACACACTGTACAAGCTGAAGTCGAAATGGCTAACACATTGCATTCCTACTGACTCCCAAACATAAGAGTTCAGTAATGGGAGATAAAATTTGTTTGTGTTAATGTTAGCATAAGTTC
The DNA here is from genome assembly GCF_000327385.1 of Lottia gigantea. Taxonomy (NCBI): domain Eukaryota; kingdom Metazoa; phylum Mollusca; class Gastropoda; family Lottiidae; genus Lottia; species Lottia gigantea. The sequence goes on along the minus strand of NW_008707846.1, from coordinate 220,189 downwards.
AACAGTTAAATATTGTTTAAATTGTAGGTGAAGTTTGGTCAACAGAAGAGATATCAAGATTGGTTTCAACGTCAGGTATAGTTATTATTTTATAGCTCACTTCTTGTGGATTTATGTTGTTCACATCGGAGTCTGTTTATTGATCTATTACAAATTCCTTGGTAAATGCTCTAGAATCACTTTTACATGCTAGTTGAGATTAGACTTTAGGGCCACTAATTATGTGTGTAAACAATAAAATGACATCAACATTCCAATACTCTAGCTGATTGATCTACAGTCTGTCCACAAAAGATTATACAAATGAATTTATAAATGATGTACATTTATTTGGTCATTCTCTTGATTCTCTGTCTCTAATTCATTTTCAGTATTTATCAACACCCGAGAGTCAGACATTAAGATGTGATTTAATAAGATATATCTGTGCTGTGTTTCACCCTAGTAATGAATTATTATGTTCAGATATCATTCCACGCTGGGCTGTGATTGGCTGGTTATTAACCACTTGTACGGTAAGCAGAGTCAAGTCCAGGATCTTTCTAAACTGTTTCATCTTCATAAGTCCATTCTAATTCATTTGCTTCTTCTTGTATTTGAATTGTAAAGAATGAAATGACCTTCTCTGATGTACCTTTCTTATGTACCTTAATCTGTCTTGATTTACTTTACAAAAAGTTTTTCATAGTTTTTTGGCAGAAAGATTCCTTATAAATATTAAAATGATATTGAATTTATTTTCTATTTTCCAGTCTCCTGTAGCCTTATCTATAGCCAAGTTAGCGTTGTTTTATGACTGGTATTTTTTTGAGCCAGAAAAGGACAGTATAATGAATATAGAGCCAGCTATTTTAGTTATGTATCATTCTATGAGACCACATCCTGCTATTACAGCTACCTTGTTAGACTTTATAGCTCGGGTAAGATTTTAACATGATCTTTATTGGTAGATGGAGTCTTTGATATCTGTCTCTTGATCAAAAGAGCTAATATAACTAAATGTTTTCTACCTTTTTTTCTAAAAGAATCTAGAATCAAGATAAATCCTTAGATCAAGCAATTGTTCTTTCTTCCTTAAGTGGCATTTAGTAATTGAGGTATGAAAAATTGTGTTCATAAATTGTTCTTTCTGAAATTTCTGTAAACAGCTGAACTTAAGATCTATCAGCTGATAAAGAAAAAGTCTGAAACCAACGTGCCTATAAAATATATTGTGTACTATATATGATATAATTATCTTAAGCATTGTGTATTTTCCAAAATTCAAGAATATGTCAAAATTTAAATCTGATTTTATCTTTTTTTTCACACAAAATTTCCAGCCTTTCAAACCTTTTTTGTGTTATTTTTCAGACATACAATAATTTCTGTCCAATGTTGATGAATCAAGTAAAACAGGGTATAAAGTTATCATTACAAACTATAGTCAATAAACGAGTTTTACCGTGAGTATTGGTGCTAATTTTATTTTGTTTGATCTAACACTGATTGCTTTGTTACATTCAAAAATGAAGGATTCACTGAATATATGTCAAAAATCATGAAATTGGAAGCACAAAAATTCAAAGTTGAGAGGGGGGCATGGCAACATTCATAAAAGTTTGATTAAATAGCATCAAATTGATGAATTTTATCTGATTGTTGCTTCAAATGGAAAATTCTGAGATACAAAGTAACATGCAAAAAATGAAAATGACAAAATGGGGCATATATTTCTCTGGGGAAAGTTGAAGGTTATCAATCTATTGTTTATATTTATATTTCAGGTCTCTGTCTCCATTGTTTGATAATAGTAAACTAGATAAAGAATTAAGAATGTTATTACAAGAAACTTTCCCTGAATTCTGTTCTGTGGAAGGTTAGTGGCAGTTTCATTCATCAATGATTAATGTTCATCCCAGCCAATGTTGCAACCGGTTTCTCAATATTCTGAAGGTCCAGGCTTCAATCAAATCAGATAATACCTCAATCTTGTTTCCTTCCCATTTCCAGTGATCAAAGTTAGAGAAGCTTATATGGTAAAAACATCTATATGAGTTATTCTCTATTGAACAAGAAACCAAGGACCTTTGTTAATTTTCTTATAAACAAATTAATCAATGAAAAGTATACATTAAAAAAACAGGGAAGTAACTCTTGATAATCTCAGTAAATATATCAGGCCACAATAAACTGATGCTTGAAATTTGAGTTTGGCTTTTTTTTCTTCCTCAGTAAAAGATGAAGTAAATAAATTAGAACCAATAGACGTGGACAATAGTAATGGTGAAAATCATCTAGACAATAATTCCTCTGAGATACCTGATGCTCGGTTCAGTGATGATGAGGATGATATACCCATAGGTAAGTGACAAAACAATGAATAACCTACACAGTTAGTGACTAGAGCTGTTAGCGAAAGTGAAAAAGTGAGAAAACAATTAGTTGGCAGTGCTGTACATAACAAAACAAGCACAATTAATGAAGCAATAAATCCCAAGGTATAAAGGCCAATAAGTGGCAAGATATGTAAATGACACACACAATATGTGCAGTAGTGACTGGCAGAAATAGTCAAAACAATAAATGACTAAACAATTATATTCCAGTACAGTATTTGACAAAACATTAAGTTAGCAGGGCAGTAAAGGACACACTAGTAAGTGTGAGCAGTTAGTGCCACAGTCACAAAGCCACTTAACATCAAGGCCAAGCATAGTAAGTGCTATCATAATACTCCCTGAGGGCAGATAGTAACCAGGCCAATAAGTAACAAACACAGTAAAACCAAAAATAATCGATATGATTTCAGGTCGTCTTGGTAACGATGTTAAATTTCAACCAATCCGTGACATGCCGTGTTATCAGCATGTAGATATCTCAGAGAATATTCAACAACTAGCGGGTGATATTAAAGATCTTACTGTAGAATTACAATCTGAAAGGTAAGTGTGTGTTAAAGGGATCGTTAGATTTTCTAAATTTTTGTATGTGTATATCATCCATTTGCACCATTCCAATTTTCAATCAGACGTCTGTGGTTCCTGCAATTCCACTAAAACTTAGTGTTTGATGATTTCACAATTCGGATAGTGTCTTATATGATACAAGCATATTTCGCGATTAGTGACGTCATCAAATACTTAGTTTTAGTGGAATTGCAGGAACCACAGACATCTGATTGAAAATTGGAATGGTGCAAATTGACACTATCAGTGTCCTGGATACACATAAAAAAAAAGATAATCTCCATTCATGATATTGTATAAGGGTTGGAGCAGTACTTTTCATTCAGTTCACCTAAATTAGTGCTTGAATTATAATATACATTATAAACATTTGTAGTTGTTTACGAGTTATATAGATTGAAGTGTAAATATGTTCATGTGTGTTCTTCATTAATATTTTTTTTTTTTTTCAAAAATGATAGCATCATTACTTTCTTTCAAAGTTCATGATTTTTCTTATTCTTGTTTTGCTTTTCATGTTTGCAATTTAAGTATGAATGTACGAGTGAATGCAAGGAACTTATATCATTTTCTATTCAATTTCTTTGTACTGTTCTGATACTTAGAAGGGAACTCTTAATTTGAAAAGAGGGGGATGTCATATTGATATCATTACTTCATATTGTGGTCTTAAAAATCATTGTTAAGTAAGAGTTATCTCCCATATTTTCCTTCTCAGTAAAACAGAGTTGTCTGCTCTTAAGGTAGATGTTTGTCATGTGACAGGATATGTACTTTTGTGAGTTGAAGGCATGATGTAAGAGCTTAGAGATTGAATAAAGCATGGCTGAAACTTAGATTCTAGTTTTGATTATAAGAACAATCCAAATCCATCTAGGATGGAAACCCCAACAAAACATTAACATCAAGGCCAAGCGTAGTAAGTGCTATCATAATACTCCCTGAGGGCAGATAGTAACCAGGCCAATAAGTAACAAACACAGTAAAACCAAAAATAATCGATATGATTTCAGGTCGTCTTGGTAACGATGTTAAATTTCAACCAATCCGTGACATGCCGTGTTATCAGCATGTAGATATCTCAGAGAATATTCAACAACTAGCGGGTGATATTAAAGATCTAACTGTAGAATTACAATCTGAAAGGTAAGTGTGTGTTAAAGGGATTGTTAGGAGATTTTCTAAATTTTTGTATGTGTATATCATCCATTTACATCATTCCAATTTTCAATCAGATGTCTATGGTTCCTGCAATTCCACTAAAACTTAGTGTTTGATGATTTCACAATTCGGATAGTGTCTTATATGATACAAGCATATTTCGCGATTAGTGACGTCATCAAATACTTAGT
>NW_008707846.1:214033-215839 GCF_000327385.1 Lottia gigantea | reverse complement strand
ATCTTACAATACCTGATATCTATACACATGTAAGTTAGTTTACAATATCTTTATCTTACAATACCTGATATCTATACACATGTAAGTTAGTTTACAATATCTTTATCTTACAATACCTGATATCTATACACATGTAAGTTAGTTTACAATATCTTTATCTTACAATACCTGATATCTGTACACATGTAAGTTAGTTTACAATATCTTTATCTTACAATACCTGATATCTATACACATGTAAGTTAGTTTACAATATCTTTATCTTACAATACCTGATGTCTATACACATGTAAGTTAGTTTACAATATCTTTATCTTACAATACCTGATATCTGTACACATGTAAGTTAGTTTACAATATCTTTATCTTACAATACCTGATATCTATACACATGTAAGTTAGTTTACAATATCTTTATCTTACAATACCTGATGTCTATACACATGTAAGTTAGTTTACAATATCTTTATCTTACAATACCTGATATCTATACACATGTAAGTTAGTTTACAATATCTTTATCTTACAATACCTGATGTCTATACACATGTAAGTTAGTTTACAATATCTATATCTTATAATACCTGATGTCTATACACATGTAAGTTAGTTTACAATATCTTTATCTTACAATACCTGATATCTATACACATGTAAGTTAGTTTACAATATCTTTATCTTACAATACCTGATGTTTATACACATGTAAGTTAGTTTACAATATCTTTATCTTACAATATCTGATATCTGTACACATGTAAGTCAGTTTACAATATCTTTATCTTACAATACCTGATGTCTATACACATGTAAGTTAGTTTACAATATCTTTATCTTACAATATCTGATATCTATACACATGTAAGTTAGTTTACAATATCTTTATCTTACAATACCTGATGTTTATACACATGTAAGTTAGTTTACAATATCTTTATCTTACAATACCTGATATCTATACACATGTAAGTTAGTTTAACAATATCTTTATCTTACAATACCTGATATCTATACACATGTAAGTTAGTTTACAATATCTTTATCTTACAATACCTGATGTCTATACACATGTAAGTTAGTTTACAATATCTTTATCTTACAATATCTGATATCTATACACATGTAAGTTAGTTTACAATATCTTTATCTTACAATACCTGATGTCTATACACATGTAAGTTAGTTTACAATATCTTTATCTTACAATACCTGATGTCTATACACATGTAAGTTAGTTTACAATATCTCTATATTACAATACCTGATATCTATACACATGTAAGTTAGTTTACAATATCTCTATCTTACAATACCTGATATCTATACACATGTAAGTTAGTTTACAATATCTCTATCTTACAATATCTGATGTCTATACACATGTAAGTTAGTTTACAATATCTCTATCTTACAATACCTGATATCTATACACATGTAAGTTAGTTTACAATATCTTTATCTTACAATACCTGATGTCTATACACATGTAAGTCAGTTTACAATATCTTTATCTTACAATACCTGATATCTATACACATGTAAGTTAGTTTACAATATCTCTATCTTACAATACCTGATGTCTATACACATGTAAGTTAGTTTACAATATCTTTATCTTACAATATCTGATATCTATACACATGTAAGTTAGTTTACAATATCTCTATCTTACAATATCTGATATCTATACACATGTAAGTTAGTTTACAATATCTCTATCTTACAATATCTGATATCTATACACATGTAAGTTAGTTTACAATATCTCTATCTTACAATACCTGATGTCTATACACATGTAAGTTA
>NW_008707846.1:193983-213626 GCF_000327385.1 Lottia gigantea | reverse complement strand
AGTCAGTTTACAATATCTTTATCTTACAATACCTGATATCTATACACATGTAAGTTAGTTTACAATATCTCTATCTTACAATACCTGATGTCTATACACATGTAAGTTAGTTTACAATATCTTTATCTTACAATATCTGATATCTATACACATGTAAGTTAGTTTACAATATCTTTATCTTACAATATCTGATATCTATACACATGTAAGTTAGTTTACAATATCTCTATCTTACAATATCTGATATCTATACACATGTAAGTTAGTTTACAATATCTCTATCTTACAATACCTGTTGTCTATACACATGTAAGTTAGTTTACAATATCTTTATCTTACAATACCTGATGTCTATACACATGTAAGTTAGTTTACAATATCTCTATCTTACAATATCTGATATCTATACACATGTAAGTTAGTTTACAATATCTTTATCTTAGAATATCTGATGTCTATACACATGTAAGTTAGTTTACAATATCTTTATCTTACAATACCTGATATCTATACACATGTAAGTTAGTTTACAATATCTTTATCTTACAATACCTGTTGTCTATACACATGTAAGTTAGTTTACAATATCTTTATCTTACAATACCTGATATCTATACACATGTAAGTTAGTTTACAATATCTCTATCTTACAATATCTGATATCTATACACATGTAAGTTAGTTTACAATATCTTTATCTTACAATACCTGATATCTATACACATGTAAGTTAGTTTACAATATGTAAGTTAGTTTACAATATCTTTATCTTACAATACCTGATATCTATACACATGTAAGTTAGTTTACAATATCTCTATCTTACAATACCTGATATCTATACACATGTAAGTTAGTTTACAATATCTTTATCTTACAATACCTGATATCTATACACATGTAAGTTAGCTTACAATATCTTTATCTTACAATATCTGATATCTATACACATGTAAGTTAGTTTACAATATCTCTATCTTACAATACCTGATATCTATACACATGTAAGTTAGTTTACAATATCTTTATCTTACAATACCTGATGTCGATACACATGTAAGTTAGTTTACAATATCTTTATCTTACAATACCTGATGTCGATACACATGTAAGTTAGTTTACAATATCTTTATCTTACAATACCTGATGTCTATACACATGTAAGTTAGTTTACAATATCTTTATCTTACAATACCTGATGTCTATACACATGTAAGTTAGTTTACAATATCTTTATCTTACAATACCTGATGTCTATACACATGTAAGTTAGTTTACAATATCTTTATCTTACAATACCTGATGTCTATACACATGTAAGTTAGTTTACAATATCTTTATCTTACAATACCTGATATCTATACACATGTAAGTTAGTTTACAATATCTTTATCTTACAATACCTGATATCTATACACATGTAAGTTAGTTTACAATATCTTTATCTTACAATACCTGATATCTATACACATGTAAGTTAGTTTACAATATCTTTATCTTACAATACCTGATATCTATACACATGTAAGTTAGTTTACAATATCTTTATCTTACAATACCTGATATCTATACACATGTAAGTTAGTTTACAATATCTCTATCTTACAATACCTGATATCTATACACATGTAAGTTAGCTTACAATATCTTTATCTTACAATACCTGATATCTATACACATGTAAGTTATGTTTTTACCTTATCTTACAATTCAGTTCAGGTTATCGAACTTATATAATTAAATTACCGACAATCTGCTTTTTTATGCTTCCAATTTTCAATCAGACATCTGTCACTCATACAATTTTACTGAAACCATGTGTATTATGACATCACTATCGCAATAATTAGATATTTTTAATAAAATCCAAATTTAACAATCTACTTTATTTTTGTTTGTTTATACAGTTCCCTGGTATAGCAGTAGGAAATGCTACGTTATTTCATATGATAACTTCATCTATAGATGGTACACAAGTAAGTACAGAGTTTCTATTATAGATTTATTATTAGATAGCGATGAAAACACAGCGATTCAAGCACTTGCCTTGATTACAAAGTAAAGATTTATTGTGACTCAAAGTGCAATCCTTAAATAGTTTCATTTATTCTGGTGAAATTGTGCAAAATATAAGAATCAACTTTCTTCTGATTTGTCAATACATGTTTTTATTTTCACTCAACTTTCACAGTTCTTGTGATATTGCTATTCACAGAAGGGATTTATAAAAAATTTTTTAGCCTATGTATATGTGTATCCCAGGTGACTGGAATATAATTTACAATATTATATCCTATACTATTTGTTATTCTGCAATTATAATTTATTTTAGAAAATTAACAAGGGTTGATGTTTTCTATTTTCAGCTACAGGATCTGATCTGTCAAATATTACAGGGTCATCTTGTTATGTTTAAAAATAAAGAAACTTTTCTCTCTGTTCTCAGTAGGTTTTATTTCTTAATTTAATGTGGGTTTTCTTTTTTTGTCCCTTCTTCATTAGGATTTGAGCAGTTCTCATTTAGTGGTGTAGGTAGAGATTGGTACCTTTTATTCCTAAACATTGTTTACATTTGTACAAATCAGTAAATAGGTGTACAGAACATTAAACATGAAACATTGAATGAACACATGGCATGAATAGATCCATAAATAATAGGAAATAGTAAAATTACATTTCCTTGAGCGAGATTTGTAATTTTATTTTCATTTTCTCTAGCTGTACAGTAACTGTTGTATATTGATTTATATTTTTAGATGAAAGTTTAGAGTGGGAGACTATAGAACAATATTTTTTATGGCAGCTGATTTCATCTCATAATATTCCAGTAGAACATATTTTATCAATTTTACCTAAATTAGATTTTACAAGTAAGTAATATTGGGTGTTTCCAGTGTGTTCAGATTAAAAATTATCAAGATATCAAGGCCAAACTTTCAGCTAACCATTTGGAAGCTCTAATCAGACAGAAAATTCTATGGAACATTTGAAATTAGGAGCAAAATGTGTACAAAACTTAATTGTAAGCATCTATCTGATCCTCCTTTAATCTTTTAGTGAACTCTTCCACAGATGCACACTTTATATCAATATGAGACTATAATAGTATATTATATGAATGATTGGAAGAGCTGATTTGTACAATTAGGGGTGTTTATGCCTACATATCTCCTTGTTGATATTTATTAATTATGTTCTAGCCCACGCTGAAGCCCTGACCAGCATGCTGGTTTTATTAAAACAAGAAAGGTAGATTTCATTTATATATTTTTGATGTTGTTCACAAGGGTAATGCTATTGAAAAATTTCCTCATTGTACAGTACAATGCATGTTTTAAAGATGCTATATTTACAATTTCATGTCAGTATTGTTCTTACGAATGTTATTGTTATAAGATGAACCTTTAATGAGCTAAACATACAGCTTGTCAAGTTTTCGGTTGAAAGATAAGCAACTTTAACCAAAGATAATCTAAATCTTATCTTATTTAGAATTCTAAGACTAAAAAAGTTGTGAAAAGTTTTTATTGACTTTTAATCTTTATTGGGACATCAGTCATGGGTCATGTGCAATTCTACTTAAACTTTGTGTTTATGGAGACACTTATCACTAGGCCCTTAGATATTATATTACCAGATTAGTAGTAGTGGGGTGAAAGATCCACAGACATCAAACTAGAAATTGAAATGGTGCAATTCACTGCTATCAATGTCTTTCATACAATACAAAATTTAGAAAACTCTTTACAATCCCTTAAACATTACATTCCTCATGTGGCAAGAGAATTGACTTTAATGATGTAAGGGACCTCTTCAGTCACCTGAGACCACCCTGATGATATATTTAAAATCTTTTTCAGTCCAACGACTGATCTGTTAAGACCTATTTTGTGTCGTGAATGTAAAAAAACTGACCTGTTTACTCCCTCTATATTAAAATACTGGGCGCAGGAACACGAAGACCGACTGGCTGAAATAATTTATCAACAATTATCAAAAGTTAACAATTCTCCTAAAAAACGACAGAGGTTTGTATCAAAATTACAGTAGTTTTTATTATGTGATATTTTTTCTGAATTAATTTCTGACTCGCTCAACTGAAGAGATCAAATAACACTTTTCCAACTTAGTGACTTTAGATAAGTTCAAAAAGTATGACAAATGCCGTAGAAAATTGGAAAACAAACCCCTACCACCCATAGAGAGAGTGAAATGGAAATAAATTCTAGTCCTCTAGATGAAACAATAACAATAACGAGAGTGGTAAGTGAAGTATAATTGTTATATATTATAGAACTGGTAATGCAGCGAAACAGAAAGAAAATCCTAACTTAGATCAAATACTAGGCCATTTAGATCACTTTAGACAAGTTTGCAGAAATATATCATGTGAGTTATATTCAGTATCTTCAGTACTTAACACCAGGCCAACTCTCGTAAGCACAGACTGTGGTATTAGAATAATTCTTACCTTGATGAGGATTTGAACCCATGGCACCTAATCACCAAGATTACTACTAGGGTGAATAGAATTATTAAAACTTCTGAAAAAACTCCATATGGAACAAATGAATGGGGCCATGTTTATTAGAAATCCCTATGCAGTTACCTCTCCTGACAAAAACCCCCCTAATCTTAGACTGCATGGAACTTCTAGGATTATTAACCCAATCAGGCACTCCTCATTATTTGATGAAATGTTACCATGTTGACTGTTTTATTTTAGTTTTAAACCATGAAAGTATACAGATAGCTCTACAACAGGTTCAACAAACAGCTGGTGAAGCTCAGAAAACAAAGTAAGTTGATTTAAACCCTGTAAATTTCTACAGAAGCTCACCTTCTATTTTATTTCATTGTAATTGAATTTTGAATTACGAACTTCATGATTTAACCTCATCCATTGATAGAGTTCTACACTAACTCACATACAACATTATACAGGTGGATGAGACTTATAGTACTAACATTACTGTATTTAGATACTGAACCCCTACACATGTCTCATCATTAAATCTTCTCTCACGATTCCTGGAGGCTGGAGGCTGACCCTGCCAATGGTTAGAAATTATTTTTGAAACTTTGTGAAATGACAAGAAATTTTGATTCCGAAATGACAGTATTAATGACCATATCCCAGTCCATTCCTTATTTTACACCCTACCAATCATTTCAGATATTCAGACCTGTTAGCTCTAGCAGAAGATATTGAAGATTTAAAACGAACCAGGGTGCTACGAGGTCGTAAAGCCTCTAATGTCAGTCCAAAAGTTTCCAGGAGTAAAAAAGTCACGCAAGAGGAGAGTGAAAGCGAATCGGAGAGCACTGAGGTAAAAATAAACATTTCTGGGGTAGCGAAGCTTGCGGAAGCCATTTTAAAACACCCCTAGTGGATAATAGATGGGACCCTTGTTCACTTTATCTAAACAGATTTGTATAAAGCAGTAATTTTAACCAATTTAAATGATCTTTTTTACAACTTTTGTGGATGTGTTTGTTTTTACAAAACTTAAAGCATGTTGATTAGCCAGTTTAAGAATTAAGTTACATCATGAATATTTATTATTTCTGTCTCAACTTAACTGCTGAAGTGAACCAGGGTAGAAATATGAAATAGATTTGAATGTATTGAAGTGGTGTAGAGAGAGAGGGGGACGATGTATTGACAGATAATGATGGATCCTCTGCAGCAGTAATGGTATGAATACATTAGACATGTTAATCAAATACATCAATGCTTATAATGAAAATTATTATTGGTTTTTCAGGATGAAGAAATGAAACCGAAAGCGAAGAAACGTAAAAAAGCTGCCCCTGCTATTGAAGACGACAGCGAATGAATTTCGTGGCAGCCATGTTTATCAATCTTCAAGTCAATTATAAGGATCAAGAATTTAAAGATGGTCTCTCTTGTGATAATATGACATTAAATTCCATTTCATTTCATTTTCTTATGTGATAATAAGATGGAAAACTCCAATTCATTTCTTCAGTGACTCAAGATTATTGACAAATTCATATCTTTTGGACTAATGGATATAGTTTTCATTTAGAATTGAGGTTTTGGACAAGAGTGCTATAATAGATTTGTTTTTAAAATTTGGAAGATTTAGATGTTCAGTTTCTGTGAGATTTGCTTCAAGTCGTTTTTTGGTTTCCGTTTTTTCTATTAATGTGCTAACCACAGAAACAATTTAGAATTCAGAAATATATCAGTTATCTTTTCCAGCATTAATTTACAATGCCCATGGAACATTGTTTTAAGGTTTAGGAATTCAAATGGAGGAATTTGTTAAATACATGAAAGGAAGTGATAGTAAAATTTAAATGGTATATAAGACACGCAATCAGATTCTGTGTATAATGATAGGAGGCTATACTAGAAACAATGAAATCAATTGAAGGCAGCTGAATCAACTGTAACATTGTAAATTTACTCAACAAGCTCCTGACAATTAAATTGATGACATGAGTAATTTCAGTTTTCTCATATAATTTCATAATGTTCTGGACAGTTTTTCCAATTAAATCATTTCAAACAAAAAATGCTGTGTATAGATCTGAAAGAAGATGAAGTGTACTAGAAATATTTGTTGATGTCTCTGGGACAAATCAAACCATGATCATAAGTGTAGGTAGGTAGGTAGATAACAAGTTAACGTTCGCTTTCAGCAGATGCTGATATCACAAACTACATGATCATAGGAGCAGTGCACTCTATATATAGCTGTAATATGCCTTGTGTTCTTGTTCAATATACAGTGTCCTTAATACCATTCGAAATCTTTATCGTTAATTCTTATTGACAGGAGCTCATCCCTTGCTGTCCTTGCATATATTCCTCATCAGGACAGTTGGTTTGGAAAAAAGGGAGTTAACTTCAGTTCAAGCAAGCAATCATTCAATGCCATATCATCTAGTGTGTATTTGTTGTGTTAGATAGTATAATTGTATGTATGTAGATAACTTGTAAATAATCTTTATCATCTTCATTTCTACATTACTCCTTGTCATCTAAATATATTAATAACAAAACTTGAAAGACAGTCTAATTAAAATTAGACCAAAATTTTGTTCTGTTTGTTTCATTAACTACATTTTTAATGTAGCCACTTCAGTTAGGGTTAAACAACAGTCCCGAACAAAATGCCAAAATAATTTGGTTGAAGCAGACATCATTGTGTTAATAAGTTAATTTTGTCTCTATACCCTAACTGAAGTGGCTGTATTAAAAGTTAAATCTAATGAAAAAAAAGAAACAGATAGAAAGTTTGGTCTAAATTTGATTAGACTATGATGGAAGATCAAGGTTCAGATTTCAAACAATTGCTGATCTTATATAATCAAGCCACTTGGGAGGGTCTGTCCTGTGATGAAGTCAGATATTGATCTGATGAGGAGATTTAATGTTTACAATATATGAAATAAAACATGAGCAATTGGCAGCAACTGTGATTTTTTTTTGTTGAAGAGTTCCAGCCATTGAACAGAATCTTGCGGGTGCTGACAGTTGGAAGATCAATCTGAACTCTCTTTAAATTAAACTGATGATAGAAGTGTAAATTGTTGAAACATTGTTTACAGTATTATGTAAATGAGTGCTCTATGATTTGTTTATGTACATGTACATCTGTTAAAGGATTCTAAAGAGGTTTTCTAAATTTTGTTTGTGTATCAAGGAAACTTTGACCATTCCAGTTTTCAATCAGACTTCTTTGGTTCCTGCATTTCACTGAAAGTTGCAAAATATGCCTTATCACATAAGCCCCTTCCAAAATTTAGAAAACCGTTTTAAAATCCGTCCAGAAAACACAAGCAGTGAATTTTCTTTTGATATGATAAAGATTAATTGATATATTTTATGATCTGTGTGCTTATAACTATAGTCTAACCACAGAAGCTCTGTCAATATTAATAAAATATGGGCAATTTGGAGAAATAGTGTCAACATATATCTTTTTTTATATGCCTTGACACTATTTTCTTTACTTTGACCATTGACATTAATATTGACAGAACTTGAGGGCCTGTGGTCTAACACCGGTATTAATGCACACTGGTCAATTCAAATCATAACCAGAGCAGTCCACTTTATTTAGCGGTAAAATAAATGGTAAATGCATTCATATTTCAGGAACTAGATTGTATTTATTATTGCTTACATTACCTAGAATAAAATGGATTCGTTTTGAATTGTCCTTGGTTCTGCACAATCTTATATTTGCTGCACTATAGTTAAACTACCTTAAATTAGATTTAACTGCTTGTGTTTATGTTTTGAGTTATCCCTAGAAGGTACATAAATCTCTTAACCCGAACTTGCTAGACAAATTTAGCTCTTCCAGTCAGATGTCGATTTCCCATCCGTATATAACGTCTGAGAAACTGATATGTCCAGATGTGTCGAGCTATACCGGACTATTCTGTAATAAAATTTAAAGTGCTTGTTATGAAAGTGATGATTTTAATGTTATGATCAAATTCTTACTACTGTAAATATATATTGTAAAAAGAAACTATAACCATAATAAAATACTAAATAATACATCGTGGTACTTTCTTTTCATCTCTTGATTTTGGTGGAACTCAAGCTCAAACTCAAATTCAAAACGTGATTACATGTGTATCCGTACACGATAATTCGTCCCCCACAGTAATGATATCTTGAAGGGGATTTCTACATTTGGGCACCGTACCAGATGTGCGTATCCGTTAGCAGACGCAAAACATCGACCACTGAGTCATCCGTTGCGCTTACGGAGGTGTTCAGGTTGAGTTTGAGGATACATCATGTAAGCAGAAAATTGAATTTGGATTGGATTTGGATAGGATTTGCTCTGGTCCGTTTTTATTGTCGTCTGAAGCCAGAAACGAAAATTTAAATCTTCATCTTAATAAGAATGCTTAAGGAATTTATTTTTTGACACTGTTTTGTTGTTATTCTGTATGTTATTAAGTAAACATCGTTCAAACAGAACAAATCTTACAATAATCTAAACTTAAGATTGGTTTATTATTATGGATTTTTAGCCCTATTTAGTTATCACAAAGAGATTACTATAAGCCTATAGGACCCTACTACGTTTCGATTACTGTCGTGTTGCCCTCGGTCAAAGAGGCTCTCACATGGAAGTCCTCAAACCCTCATATCGATCGGATAGGACAATAAATCGAGATCATGTTTCTGTCCTTTCTGCATGTTTACCTCGCTGCACACTGCATGACGTCGCTAGTCTTCATAAGAAACTTGACTGCAAAAAACTCATTCAGAAAAAAAAACAAAACAACGCTCTGTACGTTTTGGTAACTTGACGAAGAGCCTTTGTCAGTGGTTCACAACTATCATAGGAACTGGTTGAACCAAGTCAATGGGCCCCAACCTCTAAGGGGTCCCCAACCCTAGAAAAAATTCAAAATTATCTAAAAAAAAGGTATCTAAAATAGTTCAGAACTTATGATTAGGCTCTATCCAAGGCAATATCATATCCTTCTTTAGAAACATGAGGCCCTAAATCAGCTATGATTGAATATGAGGGCCCTCATATATTAAAATTTTCCGGGAGAGGCCCTCATAAACTTAATTCCAAGGCTGTTGTTTATTGGAATTTAACGTTTTTACTATTTACAAATGTAAGATGTTCATTTTAGCTTGTTGACCTTGAATCGTTTCTAATGTTTCAATCATTCAACAAGTTAATCAAATCACTTAAACCATTTATCTTAATCTGGATAATCTTAATCCAATCTGTTAATTAATCCGGACTAAAGAGAGATTATCATAATGGGATTATCCATTTGACACAAAGTATATGACAGTGGTTGTCAATAGACATGTAAATATTGTGGGGAATGAGCACGTTATAACACACACGCATACAGAGAGGGGGTCATAAGAGCACGTCGCTATTTCCTCAAAGCCTTCGATATCAATTTCATGGAAGCAGGTACCAAACCAAACTTCCGAGTCAAATCCTTATTACGTTTTTACATCTGAACAGTCTCTGAAAACACGAACAATTTGATGGATCCGAGGAACTCTTGTTTATAATTTGTGATTTTTGTTTTCTCTTTTTGGAGACTTGGGAGTGAGAGCCTTTATTTTGGAATCTACTTCATCGGTATATTTTGGAAGTGGGCACCAATCATATCAAGAGAAGTTGAAGTTGAATTTTGGTTAGCGTGTGGCGTGTTCAAACACAGGAAAATTATTTGGACTCTCAGGAAGTGAACGTCTACATGAGAGAAAGGAACAATTGTAGTTGAAGTTGCATTATTCATTAAAAAGAGAATTTTGAAGTGATCATCAACATAAAAAAAGAGTTTGGAGCAGTTGTTGTTGGAGTTGATTTTGATTTTTAAAAAAGGGATTTTTGATGCTACAGTGGTAATATATTATTTGGTATTTTGCTTAAAGTCCGAATCTTTATACGTGACCATAAAGAGGATAAGTTCAGATTTTTAATATCCTACATGTCAAAGTCGAACCAAGTTGTTACTCCAGACCATATACTGTGATGTTATGGAAGTTTAACTTCCAGACAATCTAGTGAGAAATCAGTGACAACTGAACAACAGTGAAAAACTAAATTGTAAGAAGATATATTCCCACCAAAAAAAACAACAAGAATTTAGCTTAGAGAAAGACCTAGTCCAATCAAAACAGCAATTACCATAGAAACAATAGGACATCAGACTCTGTCTAAGATGCGTGATGTAAAGATGCTGGGAGAAGAAAAATGGAAAGAGAAATGTGATCGTTATTTTTCATCAATGGGTGATTTAACTGAACAGAAATCAAACAATACCAGACGTGAACTTCTTCCCGCGTCTGATTCAGACACTATCTTGAGCAAACGAAATCGCCAGAGCATAAGAAAATGGGTCAATGGTTTGGATCTACATGGAAGTTCTTTTCTCAGCGCATCTCGATCAAAGTTCACCATGGCCATTTGGTTGATATTGATCTTATTCAGTTTAGCATCGTATGGCTTGCTGACTTATCTGCTAATAAATGACTATTTTCACCAGGCGCCAAAATTAGTTTTGACGTCTGCGACTCGGGAAACGCACATTGACCCCTCGTTATCAGTGACGTTCTGTAATCTAAATATATTGAAGGTGTCCAAACTATCTGCAACCAGATTTGAAAAATTGAGAAATTTGTTGCCGAAGACTGTAAACGCAAATGCACCACAAACAGACAGAAACTCTGCGCCTCTTTCCGATATGCTAAGAACAACAAACCTGTGGGAAACTTTACAGTCAAACCTTGGAGAAAACCTCACATCGTTTTTATCAGAGATTGAGCATGAGTTTTCTGCTTATGAAAATCAAGAGACCGATCAAGATTTGGAGAGTTTGTACCATGCAGCTCTAGAAGGCGATCTGAGCTCGATATACGATGCTTTACGATTATCACGACACGATATCCAGAGTTTGGGACATCAGCGAACGGAGATGTTGCGACATTGTTGGATAAATGGTCGTAATTGTCTAGAAAGGTATGTTATTTTAAAATTTCTTCAAGGTTTTCGATAAAATTTCCCTGCTTTTCTTGAACATTCATGTCCGCAAGCAGGATCACTTTTTAGTGGCAAGTTCAGACATCCACTTCAACAAAATCTGCCTTCTTGTTAGATCATTGAAACCATCAGGTTTTCATTTTATCATTAGCGTTCGTTTTCGACCTAATTTATTGAATTTTTTTCACCCTTTCAGTGAGATGAAAGTATTTGTTGACAGCCAGAAAGGAAATTGTGTAACAGTAAAATCTTCGTCCAAAATGGATGGATTCGGTAAGTACGATACATTTTGTTATTGTTCAGATGTGACAAACGTCGTAGCCTGAAGGAACATGTTTTTTGGGGGGGGAGCTTGTTGCTCCCAAATAGATAATTTAACTAATGACGACTTAGTGTCCCAGCCTTGGACTCGTCTGTTTGGTCAATCAGCATAGCCACTTTTAAATCTTGCATTATCACCCAATTGACGAAATGTTTTTATGATGTTAAAATTTTGGACTTGACTTCACCTTATTTACTACTTTGTAAGAAACAGATCTTTGTATTTGTAACCTAAGCCTCCTTAATAAACTTCTCAATCTTAATACTGCCCTGAAGCAATTAAATTTCATACATAAATTATATGATTATCTTGTAAATCTCTCCAGATGTAATGATTCTACAATTCCATAAATACTTTTCAGTATAAAGTATTCTATTTAAACCGATTTATTAATTTTCCATACTGAAACCCCGAGTCTCTACTTGTTACCTATAGATCCGTGCTTCTATAGGAGTGTATCTTCTATGACACTTAATATTGTCTTTTTTTCAGAACGATTGTCGTTACTGTTGGATACTGAACCATATGAATATGTTGGAGTAACCTCCCCTGTAACAGGGTTTGTGGTGTCTGTACATGATTCCAATATCAACCACGACGAGACATCTCAGTTCATCACCTCTCCAGGGGAAAACCTCAATCTCAAAATACATCAGGTGTCCAGGTATCACAGAATAACAGGCTGTACTACAGATCCATATCATAACCAACAGGTAGGGGTATATGTATTTGGTAATTCTCACTGACATACAATCATCAACCAACTGTCTGTATATGGAATAAATATTTGTATGCGTAAATATATATCCTTTATAAGGCCTATTAGAATAGTAATGATAGTCTTACAAAGACTTTGAGACAATAGAAATAAATACACTAACATTTAATTTGATCATAAAGATTTTTACAGTGAAGCAGAGTTCAGATCTTATGCTATCACAATGTTTAATATGACGAAGTCATTTTCACCTTTACTCTCTATCATATTTTCATTTGTTTTGTAAATTTTTAAGATTTTATTATACATTTTACCATTTTATTAGGTGATTTTATTAGTTGTATTGTACAGAGCTGATGGGCATGCATGATGCAGCCATAGTACAGAGATTGCACTTTATAGATAATAAATGATAATAATAATAATAATATTCACTATTTCCTTCTATTTTCAGACATGTTTACAAAGGTGCCTAGGAAAGAATATTATAAAAACTTGTGGATGCTCAATATCTCTGGATGCTGCTCTGAAAACTCGATGTAGATATAATATACCGTATGAATGTAAGTAAATGACTTATTACACACATCACTATATATTTTAAACGGTACAATATTCAGATGTTACTTTCTCGATATTAAATTAATATCATGTATGTTTTTAGTTTTTTTTTTTCATTTTTGTTTGCGTTGTTTTTGCGTTTTTTCTCGCTTTTTGATCGTCCTACTAATTTTTCCTTAATAGAAGTTGTTTGTGTTTATATTTAAGATGTATGCAAACGAAGTATGGAGTATCTGATAAAGAAAGGCCGTTTGAACTGTGATTGTCCGAAACGTTGCAGGTAAGACTCTTTAAATACATGTAAAATGTATGTTTTTCCAATTTCAGAAATTATGATATTGCTTGTCCAGCTAATGGAGCTACATCATACATATCCATATCCGATGTCCGCTACTCTTGCTATTCAGCACAACAAATACGTCTTTAAAATCAATTTTACGGCCTCTCATTGCGTTATCATCTCATTGATTTTTCCCCCTATTTTAGAGAAAGACAATATGACATCAGATCTACCAGAGGTGATTGGCCTTCCAGATTTCACTCGGTAAGTAATTATTGTACGTTACTATCTGCCTGTCATTACCACAGAAATACAACACAGGTGACTGGCCTTGCAGAGCCATCTCTCTTTTAAAAGTCGCTCTACCCAGGAATTACCCAGTCTATCACTTGCTTCTCAATTATGTTTGAGTTCTAATACTAGTGACAGGGGCAGCCTAACTTTACTACCCTGCTTGAAATTGCAAAAATATGTGACAAATATAAAGCTCTTAAATAGAAATATTAAAACAGAACCTAAGATAGTTGCTGTTACTCAGAATTTCACGTTATGCGATCTTCAGGTCTTAAATAAACAATTATATAACCAATATAATATATTTTGTAGGTTCATATAGAGAGAAGTTTGGCAGCTAAGGGGTTAACAAGAAACTATGCCCAATTAAGGTAAACTATTACAATTGAAAAAAAAAAACATGCCTTCCTTCATTTAACCAAATGTTATTATTTGTTAAAATAAATCAAAGTTTAGTTTAAAATTCAAATTGACAACAAACAAATTGTTTTACACAAATTTTTCAAAATACGATTTTATGTCTAAAATTGTGCTTCCGTCGCCTTTTTACTGAAACCACAGAATCCACAACCCTTTATAATCAGACACTGAATTAATGTTTGGATTGCCATCATCATAGATTTTGTGTTGTTGTTTTTCAGAGAAACTATGGTAAAGGTTGATATAGATACAACTCAAGCTCAGTTTACAGATTATAAAGAACAGTACGACATTACTGTAAGATTCTCTATTATCCGTTATATCTACTATGACAACCAAGATCTGACTTTATGGATGAGAAATCTGGATCTGGTGTTCGTTATGCCCATACTGTTCTTATCTATCAGATAAAAAGTCCCGTCAAAAACACGATAATTCAATCAGATAAATACCTTGAAAACCATTGAAAATTAAGAACAATTCAGCTAAATCCTTGCTAATGATGACCGTTTTAAGGTCTTTGTTGTATTAAAGTTTCTGACAACGTCTCTATCGTCAGTGTTAGTATTTATTAATGTGTTTATTTTTTCTGTTTCAGTGGTTAGGATTATTATGGAGAATGGGAGGTCTGTCGGCCATGTTTATTGGAATATCAGCTCTATCTATACTGGAAATCATCTGGTTATTGGGACGATCTGTTACAGTCTGTTGTACAACATTTAGGTAAGGACTGGAATTATTCCTATAACGTACGTTGTAAAGATGAAGGGTCAATTTGGAATCTCAAGTATGGAAGGAATGAATGCAATGAAATGACGAGACAATAAACCAAGGCTCATGCGAAGCAGGTTTCTTCTCATTGTTGATCCTTCGATCAAAGAAATCTAAACATAAGAAGCGGACTTATTTCGCTCTCTTGACAACAAAACTGCTTGGTGCCAATCGTCTTCGTTTGCAGTGGCGTTTCCAAAGAGGAGTGAAAAGAACTGAGGCTGGTCCTGCTATGCCCAACTCCCCGCCCCCCGCACTCAACATTCTTATCATTGAAGATACGTGGTAGCCTACCTTAAACCACCTTTGACAATTCTATAGATTCATAGAGACGTCCAAGTTCTCGCGCCCAAGTGTTCCACTATTCCGACGAGCGCAAAGCCAATCTAAATATGTACTTTTAGGAGGAAAGCCACACCAAAAGTGAAGGATGAAGAAGACGAAGAAGCACATTCTACCTGGGAGAATAACCAGGCAACACCAAAACTCCAACCAACCGTCAATAAACCAACACAGCGACCACGATTACCCAGCCTCCCTGTCGAAACTCGACCCTCAAATAATCTCGGACCCATCCCTGAGGATTTTTCACACATTGAAAATAATTTTATAACCCTCAACGATGACTACGATGAAATCGATCATATTTATGCCCAAGTTTGGGATCCAACCACATCCGGTCAAATTCAAAATGGCGGTTTAGAAAATAACGTGAACGCGGTGACCAATCGGTTGTCAGGGAAGAAAAGCAACTATAACATCAAAGTCAACAATAAATCCCAAGATGCCAAAAGGAACTATTTTACACGAGCGGAAGGTTCTGCGCCTGATAATCGTCAACGGAATCGAATCATTACGCCACATCTGGTGCAGACGTACTCCACGCATCAGACACAAACACGTCTGGTAACTGGCACCAGACCAGGGATATTCTACATGTAGATTCTTGATCAAAACTTGCATAAACTTGAAAAATTATTGGGACAACCCATGTTTACCACAACATTTGGAGAAATAGAAAACTGCTCTATTGATTGGTTAATCGAAAAATGTTGAAACAATGTTACCAATCAAAATAGCTTTTGAAATAAACCAAGATCTGATGCTAAATTCTGGGTGCGTATTACTGCCTAAAATGATACACTATGCATGCGTTCGAGGATCTTGTATCTACAAAAATTTGTAACCATTTTTATTAGATTTGTCCCACTTTGTTGTTGACATCTTTGTCTTCTAACCTCAGTGTACAGTGCTATTTGTAAAAAATGTAAATATTATTATTTATTACACTAATAAAGTTACAAAAAACAAACGATTGTTTACACTTGAATGATTATCCTCCCTTGTTGATAGTTCACTGATGATCATACTCAGACACCCCAGTAGAAATTAGAAGAGAAAGACCATGAGTCAAGAGAAAAATCTTTCCACTGAATGTTCTGGAATTTCATTATTTCGACTGTAATTCATCAAACAGTTCATTGCATTCAGTCAATATGATTGTTACATATTCAAAGTTTTCTAATTCAAAAGTTTTCTGAAGAAGAGTTCTGTTATAGGTAGGTGGTTATTTCTGAAAAATTGCCCGCCTGGGTTGGCCGACCTGCAGTGATAACATTGACCAATCAGATTCTTAGAAGCTACGCAGATTCTTAATTTACAAATTACAGATTCCAAGAATTTTACGAGATTTGAAGAGACAAACTTTTGAAAAAAGACTCCAAGTTCATTCATTGGACCCAGACTGGTCTTTCAGATGGAAATGTTTAAAGGATTACACTATGCCTCTTCTAACTCAACCAGGACGCCATTACAGTCCTTAGGATGTAGAAATATCACAGGCTTCCCATGAGCCCCTATTTTAGATGTTGGGGTCAAAGTTCGGATATTTTTAGCTTTCATGTCTTTTATAGCTTCTTCTATGTTGTCAACCTGAAAAATAAAGAATAAAACAATCTGTTAAAAGATTTAGAAATCCTATTCTCAATTTTGCCATACTTTGGTTGAGATTTTGATTAACAGAATTGTCTTGCTTGTACAGATATTTATGTCTAACTAACAGGGCTGACAAACTTCAAGGATAAAGTTGTATTTATTATAGTAAAATATATTGACACCTAACCTCAAGAATATTTTACTGATAATTGTCTCACCTCTATACAAATATGATGCATTCCACCACTTTTATTTTTATCTAGAAAATTCTGTATGGGGGATTCATCACCTAACGGATGCAATAACTGAAAGAGAGATGTAACAATGTACATAGCAAACAGTAAATTATTACAGCACTATTGTGAATTCTGATATCAGAAATTGTCAGTATGACTAGCACATATTTAAAAATCTTCTAGCTAGCTATGCCTGATGATTTTGTATGCATCATTGTGTTCATTTCCATCACAACCACAGTAAATATGGATCTGAATTTCCATCACTACCACAGTAAATATGGATCTGAAATTCTGAGTTTCTCATTTAGTGAGCAATTATCAAGTAAGAAACTGTCCATACCCTGAAAACCGTCAATGGAAGTGTGTGATTATTACAGAATATATTGTGAAATGTTCATAACATAAAGTTAATAGTGAAACAAGTTGAAAATCAGACTGTTTTCGGAAATTTATAACCATATGAAAACCTACCTCAATTTTAGTTTCACCCAACTCAACAAACACTGTATAAACACCATGCTCTTCTTGTGGCTATATAACATAATAATAATAATAATAATTACTTTCTTATATGAATTGTTCATTTGCTGATAACATAGCATTGCCGAATTATTATTTTGCATCTTGAGTTACGTTTTGTAGTTCGGATTGTTTTTTATCATTACTTTTTGCAATATAACCAGGAGGTCATAACTTCTATAACTGTTTTTAGTAAAACAGAGAGTCCACATACTGCAAATATCTAAGCTAATCTTGTTAATTTTGTGTTTAGATATGTCAACAGAGCATCCTTTCAGATAGTCCACATATCTAATCATGTTGATGTTGTATTCAATTTTATAAAATTGGCATCCATTTCAAATTGATAATACTGACAGTTGCTAGGCTTACATTATTAGTTGTAGCAATAGATGTAATCACCTACCATTTTTTCACTAACTTTGGCTCCTAAAACATCCCGATACATAGAAGCTGCTTTTTCCATATTAGGTACAGCCATAGCTACATGGTTTATTTTACCAACCTTCCATGCCTTTCAAAACAAAGCAGTTTTTTATTCTCTTTATTATGGAACCCTTATCATTATACTTGTACAAAAATTTACCTAAAATCTCTTTATCAAAATTTGTCATAAAATAAGAACATAGGCTATCTACTTTTTGAAGGAAAACACTTACTAGTTTGAAAATTATACAAAACATTAAATATTGCACACAAAATATTAGTACTTACTGCACATAGTGGCCTAGCTCTGTGAAAATGTCTCACTTGACTTTTAACCTGAAAAAGAAAGAAAAAAATTATATCAAGAAGCTGAAAAACATGATGTTTGTAGTAAATCATGTAATATGGGAAACCAAAATGTGTCATAGTCTCAGTAATAGTTTCTTTACAAAATATATGCAACTTTTTACGTGTGTACGTGGAAAAATAAGTTTGCAATTCCATAATTTCTAATAATAATAATCACACAGCAAATCTAATAGAAAACAACAAAGTTATGACGTTTGTAGTAAATCTTTTACACAGGGAAATGTGAAATTCGCACATCAGACCACTTATAGTTAAGTAAGCTCCCCACAATACAATGGGGATAATAAAACAATATAGATTTTAGAGCCCTAAGGTCACTGTCAATTTCTAAAATTACAAAATAACTCACAAAATAACGTCCAAAACTTGGAAAAACTCTGCTCAATTTGGTGGACATTTTCAATGTTGTTAAAGTGAATGTGAAGGTCGATATACGAAGGTCAAGGTGGAATATACCAAAACAAGAGTTATCCCCCTTTTATCAGACTTTACAATCGACGTCTGTTAGACGATTAGGTACCGTGGGATCGAATCCAGCTAAAAAGGTAAGAACAAATTTATTCCACGGCTAGTGCTATAGAAAGAGTAGGTTGTAGCTAGCCCAGGGCTGGGGTGGGGACTATAGGCCTGCGACTCAACAAGTCATTCAAGTTTTCAAGAGGGGATGGGGGGGGGGGGGGGGGGGGTTCTTAAGGAAGGGGACCTAACCATCCAGCCCCCTTCCCATGATTCAACCTTATCTACGGGTCTGGGTGTGGGTTCGAATTTTTACAAATTCCAGTCGATAGTAGCTTAGGTGGGTTACAGCTCTCTAAGAATTTTCAAATCTGATTTGGAGTGATAAACTAGCCCAGAAGAGCGGGATATATGTCAGATATCGTCACGATCAGCACGCTGTACGATCTCCATCCCCCAAAACAGTCTCTTGAGTCTTGGTTCTGCTGTAACTCCATTTAACTTCCTTCGCTGTTAAGTGATCGTGGTGGATTCTAAGCTTGGTCAGTGATGGTGAATATTTTGAAGAACGATCATTCGTTCGGATTTCTAGTGTAACGGGTAGGCTAGTAAGTAATTTTATAAGTTTCGGTAAGTCGAAATATAGGCGACATTATTCCTTTATGGATGAATAATACTCTATTACATGCCATTTATATCACAGAGTTCGCCATATTGGCGAGAAGAAATTTATTAACTGGACTTGTTGCCAATATTGGACTAATTGATCTTCAGAGGGAATTCAATTAAATTACCAAAATGGGGATCCTCA
>NW_008707846.1:158982-192945 GCF_000327385.1 Lottia gigantea | reverse complement strand
GCCAGTGCTCCTATAGGAGAGTATCTTCTATAACACCTAATACTTGTGACCTAGACTAGTGCTTCAATAGGAGAGTATCTTCTATAACACCTAATACTTGTGACCTAGACCAGTGCTTCAATAGGAGAGTATCTTCTATAACACCTAATACTTGTGACCTAGACCAGTGCTTCAATAGGAGAGTATCTTCTATAACACCTAATACTTGTAACCTAGGCCAGTGCTTCTATAGGAGAGTATCTTCTATAACACCTAATACTTGTGACCTAGACTAGTGCTTCAATAGGAGAGTATCTTCTATAACACCTAATACTTGTAACCTAGGCCAGTGCTTCTATAGGAGAGTATCTTCTATAACACCTAATACTTGTGACCTAGACTAGTGCTTCAATAGGAGAGTATCTTCTATAACACCTAATACTTGTGACCTAGACTAGTGCTTCAATAGGAGAGTATCTTCTATAACACCTAATACTTGTAACCTAGGCCAGTGCTCCTATAGGAGAGTATCTTCTATAACACCTAATACTTGTGACCTAGACTAGTGCTTCAATAGGAGAGTATCTTCTATAACACCTAATACTTGTGACCTAGGCCAGTGCTTCTATAGGAGAGTATCTTCTATAACACCTAATACTTGTGACCTAGACTAGTGCTTCAATAGGAGAGTATCTTCTATAACACCTAATACTTGTAACCTAGGCCAGTGCTTCTATAGGAGAGTATCTTCTATAACACCTAATACTTGTGACCTAGACTAGTGCTTCAATAGGAGAGTATCTTCTATAACACCTAATACTTGTAACCTAGGCCAGTGCTTCTATAGGAGAGTATCTTCTATAACACCTAATACTTGTGACCTAGACCAGTGCTTCTATAGGAGAGTATCTTCTATAACACCTAATACTTGTGACCTAGACCAGTGTTTCTATAGGAGAGTATCTTCTATAACACCTAATACTTGTGACCTAGACTAATGCTTCAATAGGAGAGTATCTTCTATAACACCTAATACTTGTGACCTAGGCCAGTGTTTCTATAGGAGAGTATCTTCTATAACACCTAATACTTGTGACCTAGACCAGTGTTTCTATAGGAGAGTATCTTCTATAACACCTAATACTTGTGACCTAGACTAGTGCTTCAATAGGAGAGTATCTTCTATAACACCTAATACTTGTAACCTAGGCCAGTGCTTCTATAGGAGAGTATCTTCTATAACACCTAATACTTGTAACCTAGGCCAGTGCTTCTATAGGAGAGTATCTTCTATAACACCTAATACTTGTAACCTAGGCCAGTGCTTCAATAGGAGAGTATCTTCTATAACACCTAATACTTGTAACCTAGGCCAGTGCTTCTATAGGAGAGTATCTTCTATAACACCTATAACTAGGATGAAAGTAAAGCTAATTATTTTATTGGACAATATAGCTCAATCGATTTTAGTTATAGACCAATCAAATATTTCGAAAACTAAAATCATTATAAGTTAGGATTTTGCGAAACAGGTCAGTTGAATTCGTTGGGTATACACAAGTCTGCCCGAAAAAAACACTAATTTCTCCCTGAAAGTTTAAGTACGAAGACCTTATTGGAACGTTTACACGCGGTTGATTTCAAAATTGGGAAAACGGCAGTCAAAAAGTTAAAATCAGAAGGCAATTTTTTTTATCAATTCATTCTTACAAAATTATTAAAAGTCAATGAAAAGAAAAGGACGAATTCATAACAGAAATTACAACTTTTGATTTTTGTGTTACACCAATATAGGAGTAATTATTCTCGAGGGAAAATCAGTTAATTAACCAAACATTCCCATTGTTATTAACAATATTAATAATTTCATCTTGATTAATGTAATCTGGTTTTAAAACAGACACATCCCAACGGGGGTTCTTATGCGAATGTATATAATTAAAATGCATTTGAAATGTTTTCATATTCAAAAAGAAGCCAAAATATTCTAATTAGATGAGATTTTATGTTTAGAGGGACATTCCTCTTTTTTGTAGTTCGAAAGAATTTTTTGTTCAAATTTGTGAAAACTCTAAACCAAAATCTATAGAAATGTATCCCATAACGTATCTGAAAGTTTTAACTAAAAATATCCAGCCGTTAATTTTTCAACATCAAAACTTTACGTAAAAGGTTAAGTAACCTTTTAATGTTCGTTTTGCTTTTTGCAAGCTGTAACTGAACGGATCTGAGTAAATTTCTCTTAAGTTTTCTGAAGATTTCAACTGAATAGAACGAGGCATTATAAAGCCAATCACCGAAACTAGGCCAAATTGCTTAATTAACCATTAGTACTCTCAGTTTTTAATTAACCCTTTTAAAATAAATTCAGTTTGATCAAGTAGGGACATACAGATAAATAGCATGCTTTAGAAATATTTCTAGGTATAATTTACGACGTTTTTGATAATGAAAATGTTTTGCAAAAATGTCCTTTTAAACAAGGATGAAAATTAGATTTCGGAAATATGATTACAGTAGAAACTGTATGAAAGGGGCATACTAATTAAGAGACCTCCAAGGGAATAATCCAAAAATAACAGCTTAAGTCTTTCGATTATTTGAATGAAGAATTGACATTATTCAATTCATTTCAAATTTACAAGAAAGTTATTAAAAAAACAGAAAAAAATCAATTTCTGAAGATCGAAATTAATTTGAACGTTTATATTAGTTTTCTTAAAATATTGTGCTGGAACATAATTGATCAAATCATTTATATTATAAATCATAATTCGATACAATTATAATTGATCAAATATAGTTATGATGTATCACATGAATATGGGAAGAGAGGGGGTGGGCATTATGTCTACTTATAAAAGGTTGAAACAAGGCAAAACCCGTAAACTATTAAGAAAATCAAGCAGACGGAGGCTGTTTTATTACATCGTGTGCCATTATAAAAACTCGATATTAGAAAAACATGGTGTAATAAATCATCTGAAATATTATCAGAAATACGAAACGACTGGAATAAACCCAAATTGTTCCTGTCTCCAGTTTGACAAATGTTCTCCTTTTTCTTACAAATTTCTTTCCCTATCGATCATTACCCTAGAATTTAAAATTGGACTGAGAAATTTACAGAACTTTAATCTTATTCATAGTGGGCCGATGGCGAATTTACACCGATCAAAGTCCCAATGTCGCTTGTATAAGATGGATCGTGATGAAACTTCTACAAAGTCCCAGTGTCTGTGTTAAACGATGGATCATAATAAAACAACGTCCCAATATCTGTTTTAGAAGATGGATCATAATGAAACGTCAACAACGTCCCAATGTCTGTTTTAGAAGATGGATCATAATGAAACTTGTCTGTTTTAAAAGATGATCTTAATGAAACCTCAACATCAACAACGACTCCTGGATCAAACTTCCCCTCTCAGTATTTACTATATAACACAATATTGTTTCGTAACTTTATTTAAAGATAGTTTAGGCTCGGTTTAGACGGTGATTAGACATAATAAAGCCCTATTGAAACCACTTGAGACGCATTATATGACCAGTAACAGCGATTAGTCCATATTGTAAGGTCTGGGTACGGCAGTT
The DNA here is from genome assembly GCF_000327385.1 of Lottia gigantea. NCBI lineage: Eukaryota > Metazoa > Mollusca > Gastropoda > Lottiidae > Lottia > Lottia gigantea. Next base: position 189,369 of record NW_008707846.1, on the reverse strand, counting down.
CTGGTCTTTTAACAGACTGCTAACATTAAAGATACGGTTTTGTCGTCAGAGAGTTCGGAGCTTGCTATTCTAGAAACCGGAATGGGCATTGTAATGACGAAAGTCAATCAAGTTTTGGATATTGTATATTTATTATCATCTGAAAGTTTGAATGATACTGACAACAAACGTCAGGCGTTCCCTGTGCTCATCATGTATCATATACCACGTGCTATTCTTCTAAACACCTGATACCACTTTTCATTATAAAATACTTTCTCATTTAAAATTGATATACTTCCTCATGTGAATAGTTCATTTGCTGCTTAGCAAGTTATTGTCAAACTGCTAATTTGGATGTCGGACCTCGATTTGCGGTTCGAATCGTTACTACTTGTCTTTTTTTTTATATGGAATACGATTGGTCAATATTATCTGTGATGTCATAATATCTGTAATAACCGCACATCAGAAGGTTGATAATGCACTGGAAATGACGATAGTCTACATAGGGGTGTTAGATTTTAATAAGGGCTTTTGAAAATTAGCTAAAATTCAGTTCCGCCAGATGGTAACGCTAATATTAACATAATTGTTTCACTCATCATATGATTGTGGAGGTAGCAATTTCAAGACATAGCAATTATCGCAAGTGCAATCAGCATTTAACGTAATGTAATCATCAGCTTTAAACAAATCCAGATTACTGTATGGCGTTCGCGTGCTTTCTTACTGGCGGTGTCTCCGATTTGCCCTCAGCTTTTCTGGAGGCCTGGGTGATTTAAAAGGCTGGTTTTTTCTTTCAGAAAATAAAACTTTGATTGAACGAAAGTTCTTCACATCATTAACTATGATCACGCCTTTATTTGATATTTGTGTATCGTTTCTATACTTTCTATGTGTAAAAATAAAATAGACTTGGAAAACAATATAGAATTCAAATGGTTCACGAGACAAACAGAAACTGTAGCGTCTATTGAAGACACAATTTTAAAGTTAACATAAGACTTCCGGATTTGATTTTCGATGAACATTTAGCCGAGGGTGATACTGGCACAATGGCAGTATTCAGTGGTCAGACAACAACACAGGCTGGCAATAATAACCATTATTCGGTCTTATTGAGTGGGATGAAAATTTTAAGTGTTTGTTATTGACGACTGACATTTTATCGCTAAGTAGGTAGGACGCAATAATCAGTTAACTACTAATGTCATGGATATACTTGCAATTGTGAAGATGGGATACAATATTTCTCAAGGTTTCCTCTTCCCGTTCTAAACCGTCTTGGAATAATTTTGTAAGTAGTTAGTCCGAAACATCTACCTCTATTCCACCCCTTAGTAGCTATTTTGACAGTTGCCTTTAAAGGACATAGTGTAGGGAGATACTGATGGTATTACAAAGATATTAATCTTTAAGAATATTTATGGGTTTGGGGGATCTGATTTAAGTAGATTGAAAAAAATCCTGTATTTTCGGAGGTGCGAAAAATTTCCACAAAACAGGACCTAGTTTTCCTGTCTTTACACCTACTGACAACTGTAATAGGCTGGAATAGAGAAAGATGTTTCGGTCTAGTAAGAGTATACATGTATATTGGAATTATATACGGAGTGGGGCAGCCATTAAAGTCCTTGGGCGACTCAATGTAATTAGCAATGAAAGAGTAGAGTGATTGTTTCCTGTGAGAGTTAATACCACATAATTTGGATATTGTCCTTCCCACCATAGTTAACGTAATTTTACTTTGAAAATAAGTATTGAGCTATGTTGATTTTGGAATGCCTTTTAGATAATCCACATTGCTTATTATCTTCATTTGAACTTTGGTTTACGATTCACATTACTATCCGAAAGCTCAAATAGATAAATGATTAGCAAATTGTTGTTTTTCCAGTATATGTGTACGATTTTTTCGACATCCCTCAGTATTTACGAATGATTTATAGTTTTATATTAGCAGACATTACTATCTCTGAAATGTTCAAGTTTGGTATTAGTTTAATGCAAGGGGCCGACGAGCGTATGTTTTTATCTGATCAAGCCAGGCAAATATTTTCGCCAGAAAATGAAGGTTCACGCGTAGCGAATTAGTTTTAGAGCGTACGTCAATTGTGGGAAAAGACGTTCGTTTGCCCCTAGCTTTACGGACAGGATTGTCAGATCGGCGTATTACACACACCCACCTGTCAAGACAAATTAATTGCAATAACTGCCTTTTTGCCCAGATTAGTTTCAGTACGACGCTGATTACGACTTTTAGTTTGGATTTACAGCATATAAATTTGGGAGCGACGACCCCATAGTTTCAAAGTGAATTTGTCAAAGGTAACTTATCATCTATTAGCCGAACAACCCGTTTTATTATTTTGTACGCAATCAATCAATTGAAGTGTAGTACTGAAGCGGCGCTCTTAGTTATTTGGAAGTTTTTCGTTGAATAAGCAACAGTTGAGTCGATAAAATGATAGAAGGTTGCCCGACTTCACAATGTGATTAACTTTAAGAACATACAACGGGAGGTTATTTTCTGGCCAAAACACCATCTAGACGTTTTCATGAAAGAGTTGCTGGAACACGGAATACTTTCATACAAAGTTCGAGGTAATAATATACATTTTCTATAGCCATTGTGACCCGTTTTCGAACCAACAACAATGTTCAACATGAATATAATGACGGAGTTTCGAAATCGCCGATTGGATCTCGAATTACAGAATGACCTGGACGACATCGACACAAAAATTCGAATTTTTAGGAAAAATCATAAACAAAGGAAGCATATGATTCGGAAAGACTTACGACGCATGGTCGAGAGTGGTCGTAAGATGTCACTAAACGATCTACAAGAATTTGATAGGAGAAAAAACCTAAAGTTAGCAGCCGAATTAAGTAATATAGAAAGAGACGAAGACAATGGCTCCTCGGAGTACGATTACTCAAGACGTAATAGTGATGAAAGTTGTCGACTACCGGATCTTTTCGGAAGGATGAAATTAAACGACACAACGCCAATACACCAGCCCGTGTCCTTACCACTGATAGACATGGACTCAAGATCGACAACTCCTGTTGCAGAACCACGTATACTTGGTCCAAACAGTAAATGGCGGATGCTTTCTTTTGTTATTCTAGACAAAAACCCAGAACCTCAGGTAACTAAACCAGTAGAAATACTCAATACAAATGGACGCCCATCAGATCCTATCATTCAAGAAACTGAAAACGAATGTGAAAATGAAAATTCGGATCTCCGGCCAATATATGGAAGAATGACGTCAATGAATCGAGAAATGGGACCAATGAGAGAGGAGGGTACTGATACTTCACTCAGCAGACGTAATTCTATGGTGACGTCAAGCTTGGATTTCAAGTCAAACGCTAATAGTGCATATTTAAATAGGACAAGGTTTTCGATTTCTGTGTCGGAGCTGCCATTGCTCAATCGACGCGGGTCAATATGTCCGTCTGAAGCCAACAGTAAGCTTTCTTTTCAACAGACTCTCTTTTCTAACAAACACAAACGACGGGCGTCTTGTTCTTTCAGCCGAATTGGGGTCGGTTCGGATTTTGGCTCAGAAAAAGACAATATGGTGAATCGATGGAAGAGATTGAAAGCCGTGGCACTGAAAAAACGTGAAAAAAAGGAAGATTTTTCTTGTAGAAAATTAGCTTCAATGACTGTTGATTCTGTGGTAAAATCCTTTATTACTTCCTTACAAGAAACTTTACAAAAAGCCAAGGAAAAGAAAGCAGTGAAGGATCTGTATTATTTACGGAAGTGTCGCTACTTACGCCATCCAACTTGTCGGTTTTGATACAGTGTATTATGTTACATAATATACATATAATGTCTTGCTATTCTGTTCCACTGTTGACACTGTGGATATTGTGTCAGTTATGCACACTGTTTAATAACCTCCCCCCCCCCCCCCTTTGTTTTTGTGTTATTTGAATAAACTGTAGAATGTTCCACTTAATTCCTTTTCAAACTTGGTGTACCTTTTTACATTTAGCTCAAAAGGGATTCCAAAAAGCAATTTTTTTTTTGTCCAATCATACTTTAGTCTCAGAAACGGGTATTCCTTTAAGCTTAGTCAATCAGTAATAGTGTTCACAGCTCACCGTCGAAATTTAAGCTTAAAATCCATGTGGGTCCAGAATTATCCGCGTTTAAAAGTTAAAAAGACGAGTCTTTAAATCTATTGCAACATACCCGAGATGCTTTGCATCGCCAGTCGACTAGGGCCCCGGTCTTCAAATCATTGGTCGCGACCCACAATTGGGTCGCTAGCACACACTCAAAGGGTCGAAGAGCCTTTCTAGGGTCGCATTGACCGCAAACACAGTTGTGCGGACGTACAGTACAGTTCAGTAAGAACTATGGCCTCGGATTCTTTGAAATCGTGATTCATCCTACGAGATCGCCTGTCGAGCGGCGTGCCTCGAAACTTGCTGTCTCCTTGCATTGTGCGGGATTAAAGAGGTCTATGGACGGGCGGTATGTATGAATTTCAATACGTATATGCAGAGGAATTCTGGCAGTTTGAGTGATATTCATTATCGAAAACTCAAAGCAATGGCAGATATTGTTTTGTGCGATTTGGCAGGACGTATGTTTGCGAAGTGGCCTTTTCAGCGATAATATTCATCAAAAACAAACATCAAAGCCTCCTTCAAAATTAAATGTTATCTAACCTAATGAAACTTTCCACGACATCCTACGATCGAGATAAAAAAAAATGTCAAGGACAAAAAATGCCATTTGTTTGAAAAACTGTATTGTTACACTCGTCTATAACGATATTAACAATAATTCTAACAGGGTAATAATGTTGATGTTACATAATCTTAAATAATGTTTGAACACTGGATAGTATTCTTGATCCACAATCTGGCTCGAGATAATACTTTCGGATTTTTCAACCCGGTTTCCCCCTGTCAGTGATGCAGGTAAGAGGGGCCGACATGGAAAAGGCGTCTAGGATGGGACAATAAACCGAGGCCCCGTGTGCTACAGGCTGTGCACGTTAAAGATCCCTCGACAGTTGGAAATCGAAAAAGAGCATGCTAATGCCGCTGTCCTGGCAAAATTTTCCTCATCGCACCCTGAATGGCGTTGCCCGTTTTCATTAGCCCACATGGTGCAGAAAAGTAGGACGTAAAACTCCATTCATTTCATTTTCATTTCCACAATCTGGCATAGTTCAGGGTTGCGGAATAGTTACGAAGTTTGGATTTGGGTCGCCGAGAAAAATGGGTGAAGACCGATGGACTAGGGTCCTTCCGAGGTCTGAAATACTTCACAATCGGATCAGTGGATATGAAGTTCTAGAAATAATACAGTCTGTATTTATAATATATTTAAATTTGATTGTTCAAACAACACCCACCTTTAGCTTCACACGTTGTCGTGGGCGAGCAAAAACGCAGAAAAAATATAAGCGATTTTTTGATGTTCTATCTAAATTAACTAGGTTTTAAGTTTCTTCTTGAATTAAAGGAACTAGTTGTTAATATATTAGTTTCCAGTTAACAGAGCTGAATGTCAGTAACATTTTCTAAACAGTTATAAACATCGTTTCCCGAATACGAATTTTGACAAATCTTTGCCTGGAGAGGAAGTATGACGAATGGGGGTGGTTTTGGACACGATGATCAAGATACACCTAGATATTGTAAGCATTTCCATCAAGAAGTTAACTTTGAAATCATTCGGCAATCCTCGTCAGTTTTCGTAAAGCTGAATCTGTTTCTGTTATGAATGGATTATAGATTTCGTCGAGTCTTCTTGAGCGAGACTCACTCTCCAGCGATGATTTGTCAAGTGACATTAACATTGCGACCTGAATATATTCCATAGCTTTAGAGACTTTGAGGAATAGAAATGACATATACATATAATTTTATAAATGATTCATTTCATTATCATATTGAATTGTCATACCTTACTTTTTAATGACTATGTTTATAGACGCCCGTAGTCCCAACCAGTCTCTAATGTTAGAACAACCCACAATAACGTAATTACGTGACAATATTGACATGTTCCGGTAAACTATGGCTGCCATTAATTACCGTCATATGTTGTTGACCTCTAGCAGAATTTTCACGGTAGACCGTTTGCATCGTAATCTTAAGCTAGATCTAATCTTTCTCGACCATAGTACAAAATGTACAAGAACACATCTGATCTCAGTTTTTCAAGTTCACCAACCACTTCTGTTTCGAAACAACAAGTCTCTGACATCCATACTTCTCGTTTCCCGCAACTGTGGGCAAACAAAGTGGAATGCATGATACAAAATAATTCGATTCAAGTCCATAGCCAGACGTTTGATTGTTCGGAGGGGCAAGTGATATATCCGGAGAGGCAAATAACATATCCAGAGGGGCAAGTAATATGTCCAGAAGGGTGTTTCAGTAATGGAATTTGTCGGTTGTCCGAATTTTTTTTTGGGCGGATTTTTTTGACAATCAATTTGTAAATACGGGCATACGGTAATATGTTTCATATGGAGGCAAAACCCCGTCAGAAATGACCTTTCGCAGCTTAAGGTTAAAATAAAATTTAACCAAATATTCGGTTTAAATCGAATTCTGTGAATTGGTACCTTTTCGTTCAATGTACCTGATACAACGCTTTACACAGTTGTTTAAAATTCTGTCCAATCAATAAAATGAATTAGAATTCTATCTGAACGTAGTGAACTAAATGAAATAGTTTAAATATTCAACTTCGATTAAAACGTAATTGATTGAATCATCGAACTAGTTAAAAAGACGATTACCAACCAGTGACCTGACTTTTAAATCCAATAAACTTGTTCAGATTGCAAATTAACTTCCGGTTCAGAGCGGGAAGGTATTGTCCTTTGAACTTTCATTGTAAAGGGTAAAAATGAAATGAAATGAATGGAGTGTTATTGGGCTGTCTAATGGAGATGGGCAACGCCATGCAGTGTGCAAAGATGGACATTTTGTTAGGACAGTCGCATAAGTCGTTTGATTGCAAACTCTCGGTGGGGGAGGTGGGTAATTTAAGAAAAGTTGTAGCCTTGGTTGCTGCGACATCAAGACAGGCCCGTAGCCAACTTGACTGTACAGGATGCAAGTAACATATCCGGATGGGCAAGTTATATATTCGAAAGGACAATGGTGTATGGTGTTAAGTTGCAGTTATAGAATTGGATGGTAATCAGGGTTTTTCAAAGGAGAAAACCAATTTGTCCAGAGATGGACAATACGATGTATATATTCGAGCAACTTCCGACAATTATCCTATCCTGTATCTCAGTTAGTTGGACAAAATTGCCCTCGAAATATAACAGTATTGGTTGCAGATATTAAAAAATGAGAAATATCCTGTTATTAATTCTGCACCGAAATACAATCAAATCAATTAATTGTTTTTCAAAAGAGTTTCCGGGTAGTTTTGAGTTATCAAAGTCGATATCTCAATTTCTGTTCGTCGGCCCTTAGTCTGTGTGCGTTTTACAGATGGGATCCCTTAATTTCATTTATGAAAATGGAAATGCTAATACATATATGAATAGAAAGTAGGGGTGTTTTAATGACCTCTATCTTTCATATTGAATTGTGTTTTAATTGTATATGTTGCTATTGTATTATAAAGAGAATTCAAATTTTTCATGTGTTGCAAAAAGTTCTCTAGACAAATTGGACTATGAATATACAATATAGAAAACACGAAGCATCTGTGTCGCTAAAAAAAAGAAATCATTCACGAAAATGTGCGGCATGCACAAAGGAAGAAAAAATCTCTTTGTTGCAAAAATTCCTCTTTACAAGAGATATTATTCAACCCATGTATTACGGATGTGGCGCCAGGTAGGGTATGCTTATTCTTCTAGAGGCCTGATACCACTCTTCATTATTAAATACTAACTCGTTCATAACTGATATACTTCCTCGTGTGAAAAGTTCATTAGTTGCCACCAATGTATCGTCATTTGTTGTGGATTTCGAGTTTCGTTTTGTGGTTGGGATCGTTAGTATTTGGTTTATTTATTGTGACAGTGCATTTTTTTTTACAAAACTGAGACCCCGTGTGCTACTGTTTGGGCTCTTTAAAGATCCCTCGACAGCTGGAAATCGAAAAAGAGTAGGCATATGCCGCTGTCTTCGCAAAGTTGCTCTCTTGCCACAATTCTTGGCGTTGATCGTCTTCATTAGCTCAATCAGGTAGAGAAAAGTAAAATGTAAAAACCATTCATTTCATTTCAATTTTTATTTTGACACGATAAAGTAATCTAATCAGGAACGTGAACGTGAAAAAAAAAAAACTAAGATCAAGTCAAAATGAAACATAAAAAATACTTACTTCAAAATTAATGATTGGAATTTCTAGTAAAAAATCTTTCTTTCCCTAACAAAAGGAAATGACTCGCGTATTTAAAGAGTCTTATCTCTAATTGTTGATTTATATCAAAGTAACTAAATGGATCAGTAAGACTACAAATTTCTGGTTGCAATGAAAGGTTGTCTCTAGTGAGGACTAACCTTGCTTGATCGCTGATCCGAAGGTCGAGTTATTATTTCGGATATCCCCGTATTATTGTTCCAGAAGAAAGGGCTTCATGAAATATGCGTCTTGTCGTTCCTATTGGACAATAAACCGAGTCTGTGCACGTTAAAGGCTAATGCCACTTTCCCACATAGTACACTGCCCAATGTTTCCAGTATTCATCAGCCCAACGAGGCAGAGAAAAGTAAGACGTAAAACTCCAAAGTGTCAATCTAATAAGAATTGTATCTTTTTATTCCTGATACTTTTTGTCTCGATTGTTATCTAATATATTACTACCGCGTGTTCCAATGGCGTTTCTTTAACCAATCAAATAATATGATAATGCCCATTGTCTTTTATCAATGTAATATCCCCAGTCCTGGCTTAACAAACTCTGAAGACCGTGTGGTACCCAGCTGGCATATCATTCCGTGTGAGCTACACGTGTTGTGTCAAAGGTCCATGGCCAGTACAGACGGACGAGGAAGGAATTATCTTCTTAGGTATGTAACAAACAATTGCTTCTTGAACGTATCGTTTCTGCTAGCAACTGGTATCGTGGGGATTCTATTTAATCCCTAGATTAAGTCGTCAGAAACCAATTGATCGCAAGTGCTAGTAATTTCTCATTGACTCACATCTGCTTAAGCCAGTTTGTTTTAGCTGTTGACGATTGTCAACAATAACTATCAGAGTGTTAGTGAGAGTTTACAAGTTTCTAGCTAACTGACAACTAGACTTGTAAGCAAGTCGTTGTGATAACTGAGACCAGCTTGTCTGAAATATGCACAATAAGATGAAATACTTCAACATTTAGGCTGAAATAAAGCAAACCATCATGTTTGGAAATATTCTCGAATAAATCATACACAAAGATCGAAGTTAAAATAACATTTCTTTACAAAAACCTAAGTTGATAGTAATCATTTATAATAGACTCGAGATGACTGGTGAATGCTTGCCAAAGTTTCATTCATTAATCTCTGAAGTCGACTTCTGTCAAACATTATGCTACTCTTTAACATCGTTAGTTGAAAAATCATGCCAGTGGTCTGCATTGGTCAACAGTGACTGACGGCGGCGTCGTGAGGCGACGTCTTATAGGTCTACAGTTGATAGAGGCTAAGCTTACAACACTGTCAAAAATATCTATCAGAGGCCAGGTAGAGTCAGATAGTTTCTGATTTAATCAATATGTGATTGTTTGATGAAAATCTCAGAATAACATGTTGTTTTGTTTCGTTTCGTGCTATCAATTTCAAATATTCTGTAAATTTAGATTAACCCCTGGCATATATGATAAATTTCGTGTCATAAAATCATATTCTGTAATCCATAACATTTTATTTGTATTCACTGTTTCTGCTTCCGCTTTGATATCCGGCCAATCGACAGCCCCGATCAAATATGCGCTAATTGGTTGACATATACAAAAAACGCATTAAAAATTAAAATGTGAATATTTCTTAACAATGTCAGTTTGACATAATGTTTTTAAAGGGATTGTAGAGAAGTTCTGAAGACTGGTAGCATCGACTTGCACAATTGTATTTATTTCAGTTAGACGTCTGTAGTTCTTGCAATTCAAATTCTTATAGTGTAATAGCCTAGCTAGTTTCTGATAAACAACCGAAGTTATTTATCATATTAGACATAAAACTGCAGGACATAAAACACTATTTCCTTTCATTTGTACTACTAGATAGGTCTACAAAAACAGTAGGACATAAAACACTATTTCCTTTCATTAGTCCCATTAGATAGTCCTACAAAACAGTAGGACATAAAACACAATTTCCTTTCATTAGTCCCATTAGATAGTCCTACAAAACAGTAGGACATAAAACACAATTTCCTTTCATTAGTCCCATTAGATAGACCTACAAAACAGCAGGACATAAAACACAATTTCCTTTCATTAGTCCCATTAGATAGACCTACAAAACAGTAGGACATAAAACACAATTTCCTTTCATTAGTCCCATTAGATAGACCTACAAAACAGCAGGACATAAAACACAATTTCCTTTCATTAGTCCCATTAGATAGACCTAAAAAACAGAAGGACATAAAACACCATTTCCTTTCAGTAGTCCTATTAGATAGAACTACAAAACAGCAGGACATAAAACACTATTTCCTTTCATTAGTCCCATTAGATAGACCTACAAAACAGCAGGACATAAAACACCATTTCCTTTCATTAGTCCCATTAGATAGACCTACAAAACAGCAGGACATAAAACACAATTTCCTTTCATTAGTCCCATTAGATAGACCTACAAAACAGTAGGACATAAAACACCATTTCATTACATTAGCATGTTAGCGTACAGAAGAGTATGATGTCCTAGCATGTTTCAGATGTACATACTAGCCTCTATCATCCAGTCCCTCTTCCTACAGCTTCGACGATAGATGTCTCGTCGTAGACATATATAGTCTGAGCATCAGAGACTAACGTACAACCGTGGTTCATTTGGAAATAATGATTTGGAAATAGTACTTATAAAATTGCATTGGAACGAATGCTTTTGAAATAATGATGTGAAACAAATTAATGCTTAGGAAATAATTATCTAAAAATCGTTCAACAAAAACTAATGTGTACATCAACCTTTTAATGATATACTTTATACTCCGCTGAACACATGATAACCATACTATACTATGATGATGATTAAGATTAAAATAGCTTGCCAGCATGTTTTGAATTTTAATGACGCCAATCACTTCGTCTGAAAGTAGATGAAAAAACAAAATGGCGGGAAGCAGATGAATTCTGTTTGATCCAGTCATCCCTTGCTTCACTTGTCGTGTGGTTATTTTGATTAGCAAGGTGTTTTTGAGATTTATAAATTATTAATAAATAGAAGAATTCAGTTAAAGATAGAATTTACTGCTATGTAGAGATGGTAAGCCCCATGTCGAGTAAATGTTATTTTCAAGTGTAAGATATCATAAATTTAAAACCAAATTTGGTATAGGTCGAGATGACACCTATTTTTCAACCCGATTTCCCCTCTCAGTGAAGCAGGTGAGAGAGGTCTAGTTGTTCAGATGGAACAATAAACCACGGCCCGTGTGCTACAGACTGTACAACTGAAACTAGAAAAAGAGCAGGCTTGTGCCGTTGTATATTGGCAAAATTTCTCTCATTGCCCCCTGCATGGCGTTACCCGTCTTCAGTAGCTCACATGGTGCAGAAAAATAAGACTTAAAATTACTTTCATTTCATTTTTTTATTTCAAAATTTGATTGTTCCAATTTTTTTCCAAATCCAGGATGTCGGAAGTTTGATGATAGTACTATTTTGATATGTTATATAAAAAAGATATAAAATATGACAAAGAGATTTCAAGGGCTTTATAAAAAGTGACAGCCTACAAAATAAACCGTTTATCGAGACCGAACACATAATGCCGACACATCTTCTATTTTCTCTTATATTGACAATCCCACATGAAACACTGCAGCGGGCAAGTATTTATGTCTATCTTATGACTGATTACTTAATATTAATAATAAACTCTTTGATTAACAATAGTCAAAATTAGTTCCAATACACAATGACATGGTCCTGTCTAACATTCAGCCCGTCGGGACAAACATAAACTCTTTATTTTACGTGGGTCAGAATAAGGTCCAAGGACACCGTCATGTCTAACATTCAGACCATGGGGACAATATAATGAATGGTATGACAAAAAAAAAATCAATATTTTAAACACGATATTTTATTGTACAATTCGTTTAAAAATACTCAAGTACATGTATGTTAGATGGATAGATTTTGTTGCTGTGATCAAGTACATAACATGTACTAAGATGTACTGGCTATCACAAATTATATAATATTATATACACAACATATACATTAAGCAAATAGGAACACAACCATGAATACACCAGCCTCTCAACCCCCACAACGTCTTAACCTACAGGAATCCCCAACACAACAACGACGGCAAACAGAACAACAAGCGTACATACAGGAAAGATCGACATCCAAAAATCACCAAAACCAGCGACAAAGAAACAAAAATAGACAAAAGACAACAGTGAACAACGAAGCATAACAATGCAGATCTAGTCTGGGATGAAAACTTTAAATTTGAGATAAATTGATCAACACAAATCTTTTTTAACCAAAATGAGACTAGCTTTTCTTTGACGACAACTTTTTCCTGGTATCAGCTGCAAGTGGTCGAGAGACAATTGCTTGTTACAAATTACCAGCTGAGAACAAGTAGTGTGATTGCTTCTTATCCCTCTGATCTGAGTTCAGCACATTTCCTTATATATATATTTTTCATCTGGATTTCCTCAAAAGTGCTACTAATGTATTTTCATTTAATTAACCGAGCACAAACGAAACCCACAATCCAAACATCATGCTAGCCAAACATCGGTAGCAGCAATATGTTGTTTTGGATTTCGGGTTTTGTTTTTGGGTTCGGATCGTTAGTACTTGTAGTACTTGAGTTTTTCTATTTTTCATCCGTTGCAGTCAAGAAAAGCCAAACAGATCTCTCGACAGATAGACTGTAAACAATATGACATGAATCTACAGGTTTGGGTATTTGGTTGGCTATGTTCTCTGGTGCATAATCCAATCAAACCGCTTTATTTACAATTTTTCGTATCTAATGACAGGGTCTGTAACACCTTCACATTGTAACGATGCTGAACTTGCAGCAACAGCAATCAACAATGAACGTAGATTCCGACCGACCGAACACGTTGGCGACAACGTCTGAATTTTGCTAGAAGTAGATCATGGATAAACTGGTAGCATGTTGCAGAAATTGTAATTTTTCAAAACAGCAAATCTTTAAGATAATGTCATCTTTTTGTAAAACATTTGCTCAAATTAATAAACTCACGATTACTAACATGCTTTACTAGAACAAGAACAGTCGGGGATGAAAATTTAAATATTTAGTCTCACGGGAATAGCCGAATTCCCAAATATTCCATCTTAAGTTACTAGACAGTTTTTTTGAAGTTTTTAATTTATCTTTGTAGTTGAATAAGGCGATATTTGATATTCTTGACGATAACGAAGGTTTATTCCGTAGCGAAAATTCAGTGTTTTGCTTTTAAAGAAATAATTCCTAGATTCGATTGTGACATGGGTGTGAACAGAATCGAACCCGAGCCAAAAGAGTATTACATAAATTCAGTGTTTTTCTTGTAATTGAAAAGTCTAGTTCCGGTCGTGGCTTGTATTTAGTGTAACGAAGCGGAGCTACGATATAAACAGTAGATATTAATACGCTTGTAGAATGAATCAATATTTGGTTTTCTACTAGAGTCGATCAGCTAGAACACAATGAACATCTGTACATTGTACTGACTATAATACTAACAACTCACTGCTACATATTACTCTTATAACTCCGACTTCACTGAAAGCAGTTCTTATTAGCGCGGACTTCACTGTGAGCATCTGTGATTCTAACTTTTTAATGTGAAGGAATTTATTTAATGTTTTAACTTGAAAGTAAGTTATTAATGATTTTCTTTGAGTTTCAAGTTATTCTGTAATTGAATAAGGCAATGTTTATATATTTTTGACGATAGGGATTTATCCTTGAACGAAATTTTGAATTTCTGAAAACAGAAAATTAATTCGTTATTCAATATCATATTTACAGATAAGATCAGATAAAGTTAGATATTATTCATATCTATTTAAAGCAGAAACATAAACCGCTTTATCTTGCCGTCTGTATAAGCAATGCTTTAAATAAATACATTTTGAAAATAGATTACGACCACAGTTTAGACGTAAATGAGAAATACTATCTAATACTTATTAACAATTATAGATTAGAAGGCAATCAGACTTTGAATCGTTAATTCAATAAAATAAAGGAAATAATGCCCAAAAAGAACAAGTGAAGGTCTCGTGTATCCTTTGGATCATCTATGTTAATTCAAGACTCTTGGCACTAGTCGTCTGTGGAATATCCGTAGGCTTTATCAATATCCAGCTAACTTGGAGAATTTGGCAAGAGATTAGAACAAAAAAACTCGTTTTGTTCATTTAGGGTCACATACGTAATTTTAGGATGGGAGGAAAAGCAAAATTAATTTCTGAAAAGTTCTTTAAAGAAGAATGCAGACCATTGGAATATCACAATCTCTTTACTTTAAAATTATAATGTCTGATGAAAGTAATAAAACTAGTTTCAACATACATCAAAGTAAGTAGTTACTGAAAATAATGAAGTTTAAAATTGGTTTTTGATTGAGACTTGACTGAAGTCTTATTATTCTCTAGTTGGAATATTTGGGGTAAATGTCTTATAAATTCGTTTTCTAACCTAATAGAAAGTAGCTATGTCATTTAAATATTTATAGTATTGACTATTCATGCAGTTTTGCAGTTTTTGGTAGATTTTCAATTTGGGGTTTTGATTAATTTTTGGTTTCAATTAATACTAGATGTCGAATATTTCGTTTTATGGCCGTTGAGTCACTGTCATATTTATGATATGGAATTAACGATAAATCTTGAATATTTCGTATCAGAAAGTACACAAAGTCACTGACTCTTTAAGTACTTATATATATATATATATATATTCCAAATTGGACAACTAATACTTATATAAATAGAAAGCAGAAGTGTTCTAATGATGGGGAAAATACCAGTTTGTCTCTGAAATCAATAATTAACTCGTAATTAGCTAAAAACGATTATCAAGTCTCACGATTTCTATAAGGGAGCTAAATCTATATGTGCCTTTTCACAGCCGAACATTACCAAACCAGCCAAATACCAACCTAAATTTTTTAAAATTTAAATGGTTATGCTTCCAAAATAGGGGAAAAGACGATGTTTTTTTACTTTCTAAATACTTGGTGTATTTAAGTACCTTATTTCTAACTTATAAATATGTCTTTTAAACATGGTTTGGCTAATAATATTTTATACGAAAATGTTGCTAGATTTTCACAATCTATTCTATTCAGTGAGTAAGCAAGGAATCTATTTTAGGCTTTTTCAATCGGATTTTGGAAGATTTGATCCCTAAGCTTTTCAACATCCTCACACAATGTTAGCACTCAAGAAACAATAAGCATGATTTGAACAACTTTAAGACACTGGAAGGTAATAAGCGAAGTTTATGTTAGATAATGTCATTTAGTTTGATATTTTGAGTGCAATTTCTATATTTTGTTCTAGTTTTAAAAAAAAAATGAAGTCATAGAAATAAAGGAACAGTACGAATGTTTATTGTACACATTATTGAATGTTATCTGTATTATTTCTGTATCGATCAAACTGTCACATTCTTACCAGGTTTCTGTTAGTCTAGTGGTTGTTGTTGTTTAAGATCTATTTTAATTAAAGAAATCTTATAAAGAATCAAGTCTGCTAGGTCTGTATAATATGATGGACTCAAAGTCTTTGCTGGTACCATCGAACCTAATTGATGGTAATAAACACAGCTTAATCGAGTTATTTTTATATACTTGTTACTTAAAGGTAGATATATCTGGAGTTCGGCCAAATTCTTGGAATATAAGAGTGTATTATTATGAATTAAGTCTTAGTTCTATGACATAATGACATAATGAATTAGTTCAGAGAATGGTTCAAGGCTGTAAGAAGAGCTTGTACTCGAAAGGGGGTGTGGTTGTCAAATCGATTGCTTTTCAAGCTGAAATAATCAATATTTTTTGTACGTAGATCTTAATAATCTAGACAATCGGACGTATAGTTCGTCTTTAATTAAAGAAAAAACTTGAGGACATGTATTTACTTAGCCCCTCAGTAAATATAACCATACCATTAAATGGAAATGAAATGAATGGAGTTTTACGTCCTATTTTTCTACACCTTTTTTAAATAAGAATCTCATTCGTCTTTATTCCAATTAAATGACAATCTTCTACATATCCAAGGTCCACTCTATATCTGTAGTTATTGTAAAACTGAAAATCTGGCGTCTATGATAAAAAAAATCGTTCGTTTGTATTTCAATAAAATATAAGGAAGCGACAATATTCTACATACTCATACTGTAGTGCTTTTTAAACTTTATATCTAACGTCTAATGTGTGTGTAGTTTAAGAAAGACGTAAGATTTTGGATGAAGATAGTCTACAATATATCCAGGCCACGTATTCTCTAAACGATCTTAGATGTAAGATATTCTGAAACAGTGTTAAAAGTTAAGACCCTAGACCAACCTAGCACTAAGGTGACTTTGAGAATACGAGTCCAGACTATTATTGGGATTGCCTTCTATAGCGTGTTTTGTAATACATGTAAGTCAGCTTTTCCCCGTGATATAAAACTTACATTAATTAAAATGGTAGAAGACATTTAGTAGAAAGCTATTGTACCATAATTTCAGGGGGTTAATGAGGCGTAGTTTTTAATTTAACCAGACTGGGACACTTTGACATTTTTCTTAATTTCTTTAATATTCAGCAAATTATTGGAACTTATTGATTCTGTGATCGAATTATTTATAATTTTCTTGTCAAGTAAACCATTGGATAGAAAGTTTTTAATGTATTATGATTTATTTTAAATGAAATGAATGGAGTTTTACGTCCTACTTTTCTGCACCATGTTGGCTAATGAAGACGGGCAACGCCATGCAGAGTGCGATGAGGGAAATTTTGCCAGGACAGCGGCATTAGCCTGCTCTTTTTCGATATGATTTATTTTAAACGTACATGGGTTAACAAAGGAAGTACAAAATACCAGGCGTTGAAATAATTGCTGTTGAAAAATTCTTGAAGTGTTTGTGAAATAAAACTTGTAATCAGAAGAATTGATTTATTTTTGTTGGCAATTTCCAACAATAACATTCTTGCTGTACAATCTTCAAGACAAATTGAATATGGCGCGGACCTCGCTGTAGGCACAAAGTGTATCTGTACGTGATATAAGGCTGTTATTTTGTTAGATTTAGATTTCCTACGGCTAAGAAACGGGAAGTAAAGGGTGCATGAAAACAACACTTCACTCTCCTCTCTAATGTTCCACCTGTTTCATAAGAGTGAAAAATATTGTCTGGCGAATGACTAACTCAGCGGACATACCGTATGTTTTTCCTTTTCCGTATGAAAACGGGTATTCATATATATTTTTTTTTTGCAAAGCGCTTCGGATAGCCGAAATTTTGTATATTTTTATACAATTATTTGATGTTCAATTTTTAGTTGAGGAAACCGTTGTATAAATCAGTTTATAGTAGTCTTGTAGTCTTGTCATCCATACTGGAAGAAGTATTTCTTATTTCTCTCGAATTATACTGTAAAATTACTATTTCTCTCCATTGACAACATAACAGCTGCCGGTCGCAGGATTTTAAGTTTAAATTCAGAATCTTCATCCAAGTACACCTGATGCCACTTTTTGACAAGATTATTAACATCACCAAGCCTTTTAGAAAGTTCAGAGAGTATTATCTCGCCAAACTCCGAAATTAAACCGTTTAATAAGCAAGAAAGGGGCGCATTCACTGAGCCGTCTCGCCTTCGCTTTTGAAAATATGAGTCAATATGCAAATAATGACCACATAGCTAATAGTATTTATTTATTAGTTAGGATTATCAATTAAGAGAGTCCACATTCTTATCAAAATATGTCTGTTGTATTTTTATTGATGATTTAACTTTAAAAAGTTTTTCTTTTACCTTTTATTTTTTAATGAAGCAATTTCAATTGACTGGAAATAGAATTCCATTAATTCGACCGACTCCCTTCTTCCATCAGCAGTGTGAGAGTAGACATGCTTATATTGTTCGTTACATAGTTAGGTTTGTCAACTCATCAATTGTAGAAAGTCCAAATAGCTATTTATATTCATCTGTTGTATTTGGTATTGTTAGGTTCAAGCACAGAAGTTTTTTCTTTTACCTTTAAGTTTTTTAATGAAGCGATTTCCATTGACTTAAATAGAAATATAATTCCATTAAATCGACCGACTCCCTCCCTTCCCGTCAACATTGTGAGAACTGTGTAAGATTATTATTGAACAATTCTAAATGAGTTTCTAGAAGTAGATTATTTGATCAAGGCTGTCGGTGTGAGAAATCCTCGAGTTTTATAGATCTTTATTGAACTTCTTTACCACTCGTTCTATTTCCTAAACTTTAATTCAAGTTGATAGCTTAATCTTACTGCATGTCGATTTCATGAAAAAAAAATACACACCTGTTTATCTAATAGTAAAAGTTACAACCTTAGTTGTTTTGAGAAGGTGTGGGTGAAGTATGCTTGTGGTGATAAGAGTTAACTTAAAGGGACAGATGCACCATTTTTTTTGTCCAATCAAATCCTAGTCACAGACACTGGAATGTTTTATCTAAGTCAATAATAATTTCACCGTCGAAATTTAAACCTTCAAATCCATGTGTGTCCAGAATTATACGCGTTTAAAAGTTAAAAAGACGACTTTGTCAATTTAAGATTTACTAGTTTGAAGTATTTTTAAAGGAATTATGCGATTTTCTTAAATTTCTAGTACTTATGAAGACTATTTACATAAATTCAATACACACCCAAATCGCACACCCCCAATAATCATCCTTTCAACTACATTACAAAATATCACAGTTTTAAACTTATAAATTACTATATATCGAAACGTTGAAGATTAAATGTCATTTTTTGTCACATTACCCGATATCGCGGTACATATCTTATCGCAACCCGTGTATTGTGATACGTATCGTATCGTGGTTTAGCGATACCCAGCAATACACCAGCCCTCACCCCACAGTACCACTTTCAGAAGTCATGTCCCATGAGTCTGTATATATATGATCTTTTCATACGTGTACCAATATTATCTTCTTGGTTTAGAAAACGACCTGACTCAACTCTTGATTAGGTTACACCTTAGGTAATACAACTTTCTTACAAATTGAATAAACTTGTATATCGCATCTCGTATAACTGAAAACTTTATATTGATTAGCACCATGTTGTGATGAGCTTTCTTCAAAAAATAAACATGCTTGCATAACTTCAAGATAAAGTTTAGTTAAGTCAGTGCAAACCAAAATAATCACCGATGTATCTATCGATATTTTATGAAAGTGGGAAAAGATTATCTTTAAGATTATTACTTGGTAAAATAACTTTGTTTCAAGATAAATTATAATGATGATTACTGTATTACGCTATCTTTGAAATTCAGGCCGCGTATTTACGAAACGAACTTGAGCGTTAAGATGAACTAGGGCAGTGCGTCTCAACCTCAGTTTGACATTCTTCTCCGGGATAGTTCTTTAAATCTATTCATCCCAAAATATATCAGTCATTTTGAAACGCATTTCACTCGAAAATAGTATTCAAAGATTAACCATGAATGGATATAAAATAATACTCCACATTCAATGTGACCCTTTGGCCGAATGTTCGATTTTCTGTATGTCCAGGGTGAATGACGCCAATTTCAGTCGAAAATCACCCTGCTCGCATCATTAACAATGCTGAACCCGCATTTCGCGAAATACGTGGTAGGACATGGCAACAGTAGATTCCTCCCCATTCACCCCCTGGTAATAATTGTTACCCATGGTCTTCCTAAAATCCTATATCTTCCACGGGAGAGGGATCGGGCGCTGCTATTGTACAGATATGTCCGCCAAGTACTGTTTCGTTTCGTAGAATTGTCTTTCAAATTGGTTTTTGTTGCTATTAAATCAATAACAGGCAAATTGAAGTCAATTCACGTTATAAATGTTAATTTTGATAATCAATGTTGCCTTGTAACCATGAGAGCTTGTGTTTTCAATTAAATTCCAAACTCGCTACCATCAAGCGAGGTAATTACTAGCTAAAAGCCAGCTCTGTAATGGATTTAACAAGATCTACATAGAATTATAAAATTATCTTTTCTATTATAGCAAACATAACACGAAAATAACACATAACACCTAATTAAGTTGTTTTTCACAGCACCGGAAGCCGGCTGCGGCCATATCTACTCTAGACGTATCACTTTCTCGCATCTTTCTTCGCTTTGTCTCCTCCCGTCCTCTCGCCTTTTTTCTCGACTTCTCGAGACGAGAAAGTGAGTATATTTGGCCGCAGTCGGCTTCCATAGGAACATGTTATACACCAGAACCAGCACGACACGTATTGACTGAAACGACACCACAATAAAATATTGCTGCAATAGCTTCACGTCAAACGTGGATGGTCTGGGACGATACGATCGAACGATACAAATCTGTTTATTGTGATTTGTCGTAGTGCCGTCTTGTGTTGTACCGGATTTTATAGGTGTGTATACAATTTATCTTGTTTCTATTTCTTTGTCGGATCTGATATGGTCTTCGGATATTATTTTCGCTTAATGAAAGGTTTATTCTATGGAATTATCAATTAGTCTTAACTCTTTAGGGACTTTGACAAACAACTTATCAGTGACCTCACTCCAGGGATACACTAAATCCAGTTTAAAGGGATAGTATACAAAATTTTAATTATTCAAAACAATGTTTATTATACATGTATTTGAAAATATTTATAAAATCTACTTGATGAACCTAAATTTGTTTTAAAAGTAGTTTTCCAACGCCTACCAAAAACATTGTGATTTTAAAATGTTTACCTTAACCTTTTAAAAAGTTTTAGCGCTCTAAAAATAAACGGCAAGATATTTTCAGTAAAAATTTACAGACAAGGTAGGGAACACATTTCTCTAGATTCTGGTGTCAGTTTCATTTATTTAACCACCTTCCAACTTCTAAAAAAGTCAGTCAGACTGTCCCTTTAACTTCGCAGGAAATGAAAACCGATAAAAGCCGGATTAATATGATATTAGTAGTTTCATTAGTATTGTGGATCATCCTACATCAGTTTTATTGTCAGCTTATAGAAACGATAGACTTTATCAATACAATTTATGACTGTGAATAGTTAAACATATTAGGCCAACTTGTATATTCTTATTTATCCTAAACTCACGTACACCAATACTTTGGTTCTGATTTATAACAATAGTAATGAGCATAGATTTAAATTCGTGCACATAATGGGAACAATTCCATTTTAATGAGGATAGAAGACAGAAACTATTATAGGTTCTTGTTTATTTGTAGTTTTATTTGTGTTCAGTGCCTAGTATGCCACCAAAGACTTATGTTTGTCATACATTCTAAACAATGTATGGGTGATAATCATGTAGTTATTTTTTCTTCATTCACAGGCCGTTTAGGCCACGCCCTTATTGACATTGTTATCATCATTACTATTAAATCAAGTCTTTTTGGTTATTGTTGATAAAAGAAAAGTTCGAGGCTATTCACTTTTTATATTGTTATTATTGGCAGTGACAGAAATAATCCACGACTACATCCTACTTGACATTGTTATCATCATTAAAAGTATTAGTCTTTGATATTTCTATTGTTATCATTGACAGAAAAAGTTCAAGGCTACGCCTTATTTGACATTGTTATTATTGGCACTGAATGTACTAGCTTAGGATACACCCTTTTTGACTTTGTTATTGTTGCCATTGACTGAAATAGTTACGACTACGGCCTAATTGACGTTGCTATTATTGACACTTAAAGGAATAGTTTAGGGTACACTCTTTCTGACATTGTTATCATTGACTGAAATAACTAAATTCTACGCCCTATTTGACATTGTTATTGTTATAATTAACAGAAATAGTTCAGACTACGTCCTGTTTGACTTTGTTATTGTTATCATTGACAGCAATGGTTCAGACTACGTCACGTCCTATTTGATATTGTTATTGTTATCTTTGCCAGAAATAGTTCAAGGCCATGACCTATTTGACATGTTATTATTAACATTGAATGTAATAGTTTAGGCTACACTCTTTTTGACATGTTATTATTGCCATAAACAGAAATAGTTCAAGAAAATGTTTTCTTCATCATTTCTTTAAGCATTTTTTTTCTGAAAACCACTTTCATATGGAGCCTTCTAACTTATACCAGTAATTGTAATTCTGATTTAGTTGTAAATTTCAATGTCAGAGTGGAGTATGATAGAATTTTTCAATCATAATCTGAAATTGGTAAATAATGGAAAAATAATCTATTATTCTGTTAGACGTTATAATCAACTTGACATTGAAGACAATATATGGTTTCAGAATTCTGTATGAACTGGTGGAAAATGATTTGATTGTAAAACATAATAGTAAGCGCCGTATGCAGCGGTTGAACTGTGGCTAAAGTCGAACTTTACAAAGTTAGGATTAAGGCTTTCATTTTCTACATTTGATAGTCAAATTTCTTAAAGATCGACCGGTGCATACCTAAAGTTCGACGTAAGTCTAACTTTAGTCAAAGTTTAGGTAAAGTATGAGCGCTGCATATGGCGCTAAGTATTTGGATTTGTATTAAAGAGTGCATATGTGCTGATTAACAGTGTATTTATTTGAATATCTACATTATTGTCGAAAAACAGAGTTAAAACTGAAATAAATATATAGGGTAAAATATTTAGAAAATCAGACTGTTTTTAATAAGTTACAACGACGAAATGAATTTAAAACAATCACTTCCTCACACCCTGTGCCAGTGCCTTATATTGAATAGTAACTTGTTACTCTTCAATCACGTGAAAATGTTTATTATGATTTCCATGGTTATTAATGATCCTGTTGGAACCAGTATTCTTCTTATATATTTCAGATTCGGAAGATAATGGATTTGCATTTCAAATATTCTATATCATTCTTTTAAACTAACTTCACAAACATTGCTCTATCACTAGAGGTTGCTTAACCGCAATGTTACAACCTAAAATTCCTAATCTCTACTGATATTAATGTAATGGCCAAACTTATAACACAATATAAATAAAGATTTATAATTACCCACTGTGAAACAAGACTAAGTTATAATACTTGTTTTGATGTAAGTTAATTAAATTTTTATTAGAGTGACGGGTGTTGTAAACAACAATAAAAGCACACCTGGTCACTCTACTTACGACAAAATTGATCTTGATTTTTTGTGAAACGGAATCCAGCTGATCAAATCACACCAGTTTATAAAACCTAGTAATTCTGAAAGTAGGAATAGCGACGAGGTATAGCGTTAATGTAGGAATTTAAGGTTGTAATATTGCGGTTAAGCACAGGCACAGGCATGTAGGCGTAACCTCTAGTGATAGAGCAATGTTTGTAGGGTTATCGATAGAGTAGAAACTATAAGAGAGGTGAGGTACGAGAATGGACATGGTTCGGATTTCGGACTCTATTCCATTTTCTGAAATGATAATCTGGCACAGTACACCGTACCTCACATATTGGTGTCTCCTAATTTGTATTGTACTAGTCATCTGCGTAGAAGACGGGGAGGGGGGTGTAGCTGTACATCGTACTAGATAACATACCTCGTCGATTTGTAGCCTAAGTTAACAGAAAAATGTTATAATGCCTCTGCCTCTCACAACTAAACGACCCCTTTATTCATGTTAGTTCGAACGATGCAGTTCTAAGACACATAACTGGCTATGCTATGATTTGAACCAAGAGAACTATTCGCTATTTTCCCGTTCCCGTATTATTATTTTTTGTTTGTTTATTCGAGGCAGTGACAGTGGCATTTCTAGCAAACATCAGGTGAGGGGGTCGAGCTGGGGCCACAAACTTTTCCCCAGTGGACACGCCACTGGGAAGGAAAGGCTTAACATTTCCATAATAAAGCCCGCTCCCCAATCCCTCTAATTTGTATATGACTAAAATATTGTTTACAAAAGAAATAATGTCAAACTAAGGATGGAACTGTTACTTCATTAACAAATTAGATTAGAACTTTTCGCTTACTTCTTGTGATTTATACCATGCAGTATATAACGCTACTGAAGTATCAAGATAAATTACAAAATAAATTTACCATATCTTGTAAGTTTTTAAACTACATTGTTGAGGTAATGAATTGACTCTATAATTGTTAAGCGATGTATAATTATGTAAGTTATGTGAAGAATATATTATCACGTTTCACAAAGTAATTATCAGCCAATTTTTTGTAATTTGAAAGAAAATTTTAGAGATAGTATCTGTTTCCATGGTAAAGAAAATACTGTTGAAATCATCATTAATATTATATTCATAAGGGTCTCATGGATATTGTGTGTCAGCCCATGAACGAATTCATTTTCTCAAGAAATATGTATATACGAAACCTATAATGCGCTGATTTGAAAATATTAACGACCACTGGTGTCCAACAATATATTGTTACAATGCAAATCAACTTTACAATCAGTCACCTCTGCTTGTCAAACTTCAATAGAGACACAGTCTAAAATAGATCAGTTATCTGAAGATCTCTATTTGTCAAACTTCAGTAGGGGCACAGGCTAGAATAATTCAGTTGCCTGAATATCTCTACTTGTCAAACTTCAGTAGGGGCACAGGCTAGAATAATTCAGTTGCCTGAATATCTCTACTTGTCAAACTTAAGTAGGGGCACAGGCTAGAATAATTCAGTTGTCTGAATATCTCTACTTGTCAAACTTCAGTTGGGGCACAGGCTAGAATAATTCAGTTGCCTGAATATCTCTACTTGTCAAACTTCAGTAGGGGCACAGGCTAGAATAATTCAGTTGCCTGAATATCTCTACTTGTCAAACTTCAGTAGGGGCACAGGCTAGAATAATTCAGTTGTATGAATATCTCTACTTGTCAAACTTCAGTAGGGGCACAGGCTAGAATAATTCAGTTGCCTGAATATCTCTACTTGTCAAACTTCAGTAGGGGCACAGGCTGGAATAATTCAGTTGTATGAATATCTCTACTTGTCAAACTTCAGTAGGGGCACAGGCTAGAATAATTCAGTTGTCTGAATATCTCTACTTGTCAAACTTCAGTAGGGGCACAGGCTAGAATAATTCAGTTGTCTGAAGATCTCTACTTGTCAAACTTCAGTAGGGGCACAGGCTAGAATAATTCAGTTGTCTGAATATCTCTACTTGTCAAACTTCAGTAGGGGCACAGGTTAGAATAATTCAGTTGTCTGAATATCTTTACTTGTCAAACTTCAGCAGGGGCACAGGTTAGAATAATTCAGTTGTCTGAATATCTCTACTTGTCAAACTTCAGTAGGGGCACAGGCTATAATATTTCAGTTGTCTGAATATCTCTATTTGTCAAACTTCAATAGGGGCACAGGCTAGAATAATTCAGTTGTCTGAATATTTCTACTTGTCAAACTTCAGTATGGGCACAGGTTAAAATAATTCAGTTGTCTGAATATCTCTACTTGTCAAACTCCAGTAAGAACATAAATTAGTACAGTTATCTAAAGATCAATACTTGTGAAAGTCAGGTATAGTCTAAAAGAAACTACATGTAAAAGACATATCGTCTAGTAGGGATACAGGTTACAGAGGCTGAAATAGTCTAGAAGTCTAAAGATTTCCCAGCTTGAAACTAAGTAACAGTACAGGTGAAGAGTGAACAACAATGTAATTAAGGTTTTGTTCTAATATAACAATTATAGTTAGTACAACTGTCTGGTTTATTTGAAACGGTAATTAATCAGAAGTCGTTAATAGCCAGACATCAAAGACTGTTATTTAATTAGACACTGATTTATCGCCAGTTGTCCAGTAAAAATGTAATTAAAATATAAGATAAGATAATTTCAACTAGTGTGACGGTGTTACAAGAAGTGTCTCAACTACCAAACGGACTGGTTGAACCGAGTCTACGGGCCGCCATCCTCTAGGAGGGGCATTGAGGGCCCATCCCCAGACAAATATGCAGAGTAGCACATGTGTTAACAAATATATTCCCGGGAAAGGGGGCCCGACCCACTTAAGTCCACGAGCCCCCACTCATCTGGTTGAGCCGCTGATCACAAGCATTGTGGGACTGTTTACATAAGTGATGATTGAACCAAACATTGGTAGATTTAAATTTAATCCAACTTTTTTACTCCTTGTACCTCTTATTATTGCCCAACCAAAATGTTTACATCAGGCGGTGAAATACCCTGAATTGAGAACTTTGGATGGTCGATTGCAGAATAGAAGTGAAATACCTTTGTTAAATGAGCGACTTTCTTTCAAATCGGTGTAAGTGTTACCATCTTAATCCACAGCAGTCTCAGTGGCGTATTGTACGGGAGGTGTTGATGGGGGTTGGGGTGGTCGGGATAGAGGGTCAGAAAAGATGCTGGCCCGGCTTTGCCCACCCCACTTTTAAATTCGTTTATCAATTTACAAATTGAAACATTTTGTGACCCCAGCTCGGCACCCAAAACTAATGTTTCTTAGAAACGCCACTGAGTAATCTGTTAATTCTCTATGGTTAAAACAACCTGGATTCGTCTTGACATTGACAGTGGGGCGTAGGTCTGAGAGAATGACATAGTCTAATTCCTGTGGCATTTGAACTAAATGAGAAATAAGCAAATGTCACAGTTCTGGCAAATTTCCTCTTTGAATATGGCGTTTCCGGTCATTAATAGCCCAGACTAGAGCAGAGTAGTAGGACATTGCCTTCCATTCCTATTATCATTATTTCTGACGTCAGCAGTCTTGTCTTTGTCTTTTAAGTCAAAAGCCAACCTATCAAGAACCTAGGGTACACTTTTTCAACTCAACAAATTAACCGCCTTTACCACCTCAATTGCGCCACAATAAGTACATGTTTTGTTAAATTTAAGGATAGTAGATTTTCATACTAGGGAACGGAACTACTCTTCATCCTTGATATTTTTCCATGTATTTCTAACTCTATTCGTATCCAGTATCTTCTGAAAAAGGAAGTGACACCGAGTAATTTCATGTCAAGTTTGGATTTAAAACTCGCCAATTTTTCCACATTTTTGAGTTTAACTCGATTAAAATATTGACTCCGGTCGCTTAAAAACACACAGGTTTCTTATATTGCAATAATGCGTGATTTATTTCATTCCAGAGTTATCGTGAAGCTGATTTATCAAGTTAATTTTCTACAAGAAGGCAGAGCCAGAAAACTAGAAAACGTGACATCAGTATTGTTTTCAACTTGAGAGAAGACTTATTCTATGTAACAAATGTACCAATTAACAATGGTTTAGAGCTGTGTAGGGATTACTTCTTGTGTATTTCTAACAAAACAAAAACCTCGTTAAATTGGAAATAAATCATTATTAAGGATTATTAATTAAAAGCTGGCTTTTAAGAAAGACATTAACGTAAAGTTTTCATAAACCTATAAAACGCGCAGAAAAGAACTCGAAGGCATTCGTTCTAGTGTTCACATGACGATCATACAGTCGGTGGGTTTGTGGAGAGTATTGATATATAAACGGTGTACAGGCACTGTGAAGAAGTTTATAGTATTAATATAAAAGCAACAGTGTAGAAACCAATATCCAATACAAAACGGTGGCAGTTCTTACTTGATGTATGTAATATTACGAAACTTATACAGATTGCAGAAAATGTGCTAACAAATAATCGATGTGAACGCTAACAAGTGATGTATAAAAGTAATATTGAAAGTGATAATTATGTGAACGTTACAAAATTCTCGGTGGTACACTGTAGTTATTTTATGATGGCCGAGAACCAGACTGATATCAGATGTAATGATAGTTTACTAAATGTGACGCCATGTAATACATTCCCGTCCCTGCCTCGGGAATTAACTTTTAACGATGACAGTCTAGTGTCAGTGATAACGTGCTCCTGTTTATTTATCATCGCAGCGTGTGGGAATTTAACTGTTTTCATCACACTATTTCGCAACAGGAACATAAAATCTCGGGTGAACCTCTTCATAATGCACCTGTCGATTGCGGATTTAATTGTAACGTTTGTGATGCTACCTCTTGAAGCAGCCTGGCACCTTACAGTAGCCTGGAAGGGAGGGGACATGGCCTGTAGAGCTATGATGTTTTTCCGTGCCTTTGGATTCTATTTATCGTCATTCATTTTAGTGACTATCAGTCTTGACAGATATTTCGCCATCATGCATCCGCTAAGTTTAAACGATGCTGATAGACGTGGACGGATTATGTTATCATTAGCTTGGATATGTAGTATAGTTGCCAGCATTCCTCAGGTAAGCTTTAGCATTTTCATTATCCCCCTCCCCTCGCCTCCCAAATAAATGCAATCTTGCTTTTGGGGATTTTTCTTTTAAAAGTACATGCCAAGTAAACTGCAATAAATCTTTTCCCAAGACTTTATTCCGAAAATCCATTAGACATGTTCTTTAGATCATTTCATTAGGGATTTTTTTCCACAGCTTTTCAGCTCATCTATTAGACTTCTTTTTTCATTTTATCATCATGTTCTAGCTTCATGACATCTGATTATTTTGTTATCAATTTGCTATTGCTGGTATAAATTTGTGTCGATAAATTTCTGTTTGACATGTTCATGACAACGATGTTCTAGAATGAATATATTCCCACGATACCCTCGTCAGAGCGACTATGTTCCAGCCATAGCAACAATGTTCCTGTCATAGCAACAGTGTTCCTGTCATAGCAACAATGTTCCAGTCATAGCAGCAATGTTCTGTCATAGCAACAATGTTCCTGTCATAGCAACAATGTTCCAGTCATAGCAACAATGTTCCTGTCATAGCAACAATGTTCCTGTCATAGCCACAATGTTCCAGTCATAGCAACAATGTTCAAGTCATAGCAACAATGTTCCTGTCATAGAAACAATGTTCCTGTCATAGCAACAATGTTCCTGTCATAGCCACAATGTTCAAGTCATGGCAACAATGTTCCTGTCATAGAAACAATGTTCCTGTCATAGCAACAATGTTCCAGTCATAGCAACAATGTTCCTGTCATGGCAACAATGTTCCTGTCATGGCAACAATGTTCCAGTCATAGCAACAATGTTCCTGTCATAGCAACAATGTTCCTGTCATAGCCACAATGTTCCTGTCATAGCCACGATGTTCCAGTCATAGCAACAATGTTCCTGTCATAGCAACAATGTTCCTGTCATAGCAACAATGTTCCTGTCATAGCCACGATGTTCTAGTCATAGCAACAATGTTCCTGTTATAGCAACAATGTTCCTGTCATAGCAACAATGTTCCAGTCATAGCAACAATGTTCCTGTTATAGCAACAATGTTCCTGTCATAGCAACAATGTTCCTGTTATAGCAACAATGTTCCTGTCATAGCCACTATATTCTAGTTGTTGTTCTTGTTGTGGTAACAAAGTTCTAGCCATGACAAGGATGATTTGGTCATAACAAGACAAAGTGGTATTTAATGATATCCCGAGGCATAGTTTAAAAGTAGAGCAGAATGTTTTCTTCTTAAACTACTAAAAGCATCCAGTCTTCATTATTGTCACGTATATCTCGGCGAGAAATCAGGCGAAACATAATGACACAGAAGTAGGCTGTGATCAACATTTTTCCCGCAAACAACAAACATTATATTATGTTTTGAGCAATTTTTGTGATAATTTTATCACGGTTTTCACATGTGTTCACGATTTTGTCAATTCTTTTATTGATCTAGTTAAAACAGTTCCATCAAATTAAGCAATACAAGAAATATTATGTTATATCTTGTCCAGTGCTTCCCAACCTTTTTTAGCCTTCACATCCCTGGAGCAATCACCTTGACCTTTCACACCACAAAAAATTTGTTTCATCCACATTTCCAGCATTCGATGATGAAAGGCGCTTTCTCAGTTAAAAATAAATTCTTCTCCTACACCAGTTGGCCACACCCCTGACACACTAGTCCCACACTCCTAGGGGGTGAAAACACCCCAGGTTGGTAACCGGGGATCTAGTCTGAACAAATATGAACTCAAATTTTCTTGCGACTCAAGCATCTCGAATTACATTATTAAAGGAATTGTAAAGATGTTTTCTAAACCTTTTGTGTGTATCGGGGACATTTATAGCTTCAA
>NW_008707846.1:116777-158932 GCF_000327385.1 Lottia gigantea | reverse complement strand
CTGCGATTTTCGTCGTTGGTGAAACCCAGACACCAGTTGTTAGCAATCGTTGAAACTTTTTCTTCTAAATTTTATTTTGTGAAGGATTACACAGTAGGCGAAGTTATTCAAATGCTTAATTTCTTAATTGACAATATATTTGTTCAGTTTGACAGTAACACCTACAATTCGTTTTATTCCACGAGATGAAATTAATAATGTATGATAATTTTACCTTCAAGCATGTTGGAAAGTTAAGAAAATATTCTTGGAATCATTAGTCAACATTATATATAACCTGATGACAAAACAGACAGCCTGCTTCAAAACAGTACTGATAATCTTGACTTACAATTGTCTTCTTTGAAACAAAGTTACGATATTAATGATACAACTGATTCGACAAAGCAAGCAGCCTGTTTAGATCTGCTTCTCGAACATGAAGGTCGCCTTAAACTGTATGCCAATTTATAAGACAAAAGACAGAATTGTCCTATTGTTAGCTTTCAGTTTGTTTAATTTCGTTCACTGATTCCTCGCATTTTATTTTCATGCTATCTGTATATTTGACATTAATTGTATTTGTATGTCTTCATTTGCCAGTCTATGCTTGGCTAACGGAGGCTGATAACACAAATTGTATTAATATGTTAAGAATGAAATTGTGCTATCGTTAACTTTCAGTTTCTTTTTTCATTCGCTGAATCAGTACTTGATTCCTCCTATGAATTTTAGTTTGATGGTATCTGACATAAATTGTATTAATATGTCTCTAGTAGAATAACATGTCTCATGCTTGGCTAACAGAGCCTGATAGCGACATGTAATATAGACTACAGTATGAGAATATTGAAAAATTTAATTAAAATATTGAATTTAATGGAATGATTCAGTAATCAGGCTATGAGAAAAACTGAGATAAAAAATAACAATTACTTTAGTTTATTCAGCTTTCACTCACAGATACAATCGTTCTACCGTGATAGTTCCACTAGTGTTCGGCCACATACCACGGTATTGAATGGTGACCAAGTTTACCGTACCATATTCACATTACCATAGATCAGTGGTTTCCAACCTTTCTTAGCATTCACACCCCTGGAGCAATCACCTGGACCTTTCTCGCCCCCAAAAATTTGTTTCATTCACATTTTCATGCGTTGATGTAAGGTGCTTTCTCAATTCAAGCACAAATTCTTCTCCTACACCAGTTGGCCACACCCCGAGCACCCTAGTCCCACAACTCCAGGGGGTGAAAACCGCAGCCATAAATATAGTTCAGCATAGACTGCTCGTTTGATAATCTTGTCTGAGCAAGTTCGTTGATATATCGACTGTTGCACATTTTATTTGAATGAATTTGAATATAAGCTTCAAAACAACACTGATTATCTATACTGAAAACTGTCATGTATGAAACAAAGAGCAAGGTGACAATGTGTGCTCATGTTTATATTTTTAAAAAATTTCAGCTTACTGTGTTGAAGCTTTTATTCAAATTCACTTAAAATAAAATCGATAACAGCGTACTTGCTCAGACAAAAAAGTTAAAATGAAAGCCAAAAAGAAAAGAAAATCTTCAAATGACTCAAAATCTACCAACTATATTCACATCGCAAAGGTTCAATTGGGTGATAAACCATTGGTAAAACATGGAAGAAACGCTTCAGAAGACACAAACATGCTGAAAATGTGGATGAAACAAATTTTTGTGGGTGTGAAAGGTCCAGGTGATTGCTCCAGGGGTGTGAAGGCTGAAAAAAGTTGGGAACTGCCTTCCGTAAATCTGAATCCGTTTCGGATATATTCCAAAGCGCTACCAAAACTTTCACGGTAGACCGTTTGATTTGTGGATTCAGTTGTACAGTTTCCGAATGCCGCAGATATCTACATTCGTGACAATTATCAAACTTGACTTCTTTACAGCTGGGATGTCTGGAATAGATCTGATCGACTTATCCTACCTCATCAGATTTTCATTAGCCCTATCTTGATTAGCTTAAAAAAATCGGCGCGTGTATGTCTGTACTTCTGGTAATGGCTGTCTATAAACTATGGACTTCTTCGACCTCACGAGACATTTCATTTAATGTTTTTTTCTTTCCATAATTTTCCAATAAAATTACGAACATGTAATTTTAGTTTTACGATTTTCTAATTTACGATCAATACCTAACTTTTCAATCAGTTCACTAGCTAACTTCAATAGAGTTTTATTGGAATAGAGAGAGGACGAAACACTTGTCTGTATTCCCATGGTGTTCTTCTTGTTTGAAAGGAATTGTTATGGTCGATCAATTGATCTAATGGAATATAGTGGGGGTTTACTCCTTACTTTTCTGCACCTTGTTAGACTATACTGCAGACCGACGATGCGGTATTATCCTTCTCTTTTTCAATTATCAACTGTCTAGGTATCCGTAATATGCACAGCCTACAGTGTCTCGGTTTATTGTCTGGTTTTTCCTAAAATCCGAAGGTGACATCAGACAGTTTGCGGATTTTATAACGTGTCTTCAGAAAGCTAAAAATGCTCCTTCGTTTAAGTAACGCCCCTCAAGAATATAGAGTGCAGAAAAGTAGGACGTAAAACTCCATTCATTTCATTGTCAATAATATAGATAAATCAATAAACAGAACGGAAACATGCTAACATTTTGGACGTGTTAAAGAAATTTGCTTGAATAATGTCAACAATAGATCATGTAATGTAGGATTTTTATTTTTTTATAGAGCTGCCACATGGTGCCCAACAAAAGAATGTTTCACGTCTTTGTAAGGCGTCAATGGTCCGTAGCTGAAGTCACTGTTTCAGTCAAGCTGTTCACAATGCTCCGAAACTTATTGACTCTTATTTGAATCTCTAAGCTAATATGAAACCGACCCTTTCTTAGTTTAAATTTTCCGGATCTTACCTAGCCTTTTATAACTATTTGACCGGAAGATAAAACGTGGCTAATCTTACTTTAATGGTTTATTCCTACCTTGCCTTTAGAGAAACTTGGTTCGACTCTTAACTAACTAACCCCTGAGAAACTTGATACCTCCTATCTAGCCTCTGAGAAAGTTGCTGACTTCTACCTAGCCTCTGAAAAACATGCTGACTCCTACCCAGCCTCTGAGAAACTTGCTGACTCCTACATAGCCTCTGAGAAACTTGCTAACTCCTATCTAGCCTCTGAGAAACATGCTGACTCCTACCTAGCCTCTGAGAAACTTGCTGACTCTTACCAAGCCTCTGAGAAACATACTGACTCCTACCTAGCCTCTGAGAAACTTGCTGACTCCTACCTAGCCTCTGATAAAACTTGCTGACTCCTACCTAGCCTCTGAGAAACTTGCTGACTCTTACCAAGCCTCTGAGAAACTTGCTGACTCTTACCTAGCCTCTGATAAAACTTGCTGACTCCTACCTAGCCTCTGAGAAACTTGCTGACTCTTACCCAGCCTCTGAGAAACTTGCTGACTCCTACCTAGCCACTGAGAAACCTGCTGACTCTTACCTAGCCTCTGAGAAACTTACTGACTCCTACCTAGCCTCTGAGAAACATACTGACTCCTACCTAGCCTCTGAGAAACATACTGACTCCTACCTAGCCTCTGAGAAACTTGCTGACTCTTACCAAGCCTCTGAGAAACTTGCTGACTCCTACCTAGCCTCTTGGAAACATACTGACTCCTATCTAGCCTCTGGGAAACTTGCTGACTCCTACCTAGCCTCTGGGAAACTTACTGACTCCTACCTAGCCTCTGGGAAACTTGCTGACTCTTACCAAGCCTCTGAGAAACTTACTGACTCCTACCTAGCCTCTGAGAAACATGCTGACTCCTACCTAGCCTCTGAGAAACTTGCTGACTCTTACCAAGCCTCTGAGAAACATACTGACTCCTACCTAGCCTCTGAGAAACATACTGACTCCTACCTAGCCTCTGAAAAACTTGCTGACTCTTACCAAGCCTCTGAGAAACTTGCTGACTCCTACCTAGCCTCTTGGAAACATACTGACTCCTATCTAGCCTCTGAGATACTTGCTGACTCTTACCCAGCCTCTGAGAAACTTACTGACTTCTACCTAGCCTCTGAGAAACATACTGACTCATTGCTTTTTGTCACGGTAAGCTGGCGCCGCCACTGTCAGGAACTCGCCTCCATCACTGCCCACCCACAGAAAATAACATGCCTAATATCGCATTAAGTCTCTACTTTATTCAAATATTTTTGTAGTAAGTTAGTTCTCTTTCTAGGTAATTAATTTTTGAAATTATATCATCATCTCGTTCATCATGAGCAGAAAATCGGAAACTAATTTCAATTTCCTCATTTCCTCTTGATTTAATTTAATCAGAGAGAATTTGTCAGATATTAATTCACCGTCACTAAGTCGGCCATGTTTTATTTGAACATTAATTGAAAATTGCCTGCAGTCATGAAAATTTGAGATCAGAAGGTAATTTGGAATTAATAACCTAAGTTTTAATAACAATCGAGGGATTCTAAAGCCATACTGACTTTCCCATGTAAACGAGATAATGTATTGTCTTGTTACCTTTATTTCTTAATTCTGGCATCTATTAATGTAAAAAATGACCTAATGTGTTAAAAGAGATGGACAACGCCATGAGATGTGCAATTAGGTGCATTGTACCAGGACAGTAGAATTAGCCTACCCTTTTCGATTTCCAGCTGTTGAGAGATCTATAATAGTCAAAGGACCTCGCTTTATTGTCTCATTCAAACGACTATACTCTTTTCCATGCCATCTTTCCGACCTGCATTACCGACAGAAAATCAGAACGTATTATATCGATTGAACTCTTGATCTTTAAGTTAGCAAGCAGTCGTTTTACGCAGCGAGGCCACCGCATCTACGATATTAATCTTTAATCTAGTTCTATACTTATCATGTCTGAATTGTAGGATATGTACATAATACTTTTGAACATAATAACTCTATAACAGACAGGAATTATAAAACCAAATATAAGGCTAATCTTAATCCCCATATCGTGAATGAATTCTAGACTTCCTCGTAACAACCTGATTCAAGTTATGTTTTAATATTCCCACACATAGATTATAACTTTAACAATTGACAAAAACAGATTAAATTGAACAGAAATGATGCACATTTTATTAGTTCTATCGACAGCTGTTTCCTTTCTTTTAACGTCTTAACTTAAATTACCAAGAAGTAAAAATGTTTTTGTGATCTGGGCAAAGTTGGTGAGCTACGAGATGACGCTTAATCTTCAGTTTTCGCGCCATTAAGGTAAAACTGGCTGTTCTGAAAGGAATATTTAACAGTCAGGATATTCACTTTGGAAGGTTCGCAAGAGCCGGCAGACACATAAAGCTTTTTCGGTTTATTAGTACTATTCAAATCAGGGCTCATGTTGTCAATGCAACTGATAGAATCTGGGAGAGACTGAATTTTCAACGACTCTGATCATAAGCTGAATTAAAACGACTTGAACGAAGTAAAAATACAAAAATAGCAGTTGCCTCGATTGGTAGGATGGCTGGTAGAAGACAAGTTAACGTTCGCCCTACAGCGGATGCTGGCATCCCGGTATTCGATTTTGATTTTTTATTGCGGTTTGGAGGATCGGTTTTTGGGGTTTTTTTCTTTTACATGGTTTAGAGAGGTAACATTTTAATTTCCTTGGGTTTTCAGCAAATAAAGATTACGATAAAGACGTATCATTACACGGGCATATCTAGAAAATGCCAGAAGGGGAAGCCAAAAATTAGTGGCGTCTTTCCGAGGCGAGGCCCAAGACCGAGAAACTGGGGGCCAGAGGTTCATAAAAACGAACTGAATTCAGATGACCTGGGCATTTAGAGAGCTTCATTTTCACTTCAATATAAGACCCACCTTTCACAGACTTGACGGGAGAGCCTAAATACGCCCACACATTAATGTGGGCGTATATAGTCGTCGCCTCTGCCTGTCTGACTGTATGTCCATAATTGTTGGTTTCTGGATTGTCTTTGACAAAATTTTATGTGAGTGTTTGTTAAATACCAAGGATGAACCCTTTTGAAAATCAAACAAATTTATTTCCCTTGTTCTTGAAAAGTTGTTGTGGACACAATAGAGAGCTGGTTTCTTAATGGATTTTGATAAAATTTGTTGACAATGTTTGTTTTTACTTAAGATGAACCCTATGAAC
This sequence comes from Lottia gigantea, assembly GCF_000327385.1. Classification (NCBI taxonomy): domain Eukaryota; kingdom Metazoa; phylum Mollusca; class Gastropoda; family Lottiidae; genus Lottia; species Lottia gigantea. The sequence continues at coordinate 152,779 of NW_008707846.1, read as the reverse complement.
AATCAGACAAAACGAAAATATTTTGATGAGTTATTGCCCTTGTTTTTAAAAACGAGTTCAATTCTTAGATTTTGAAAGGTCTAGAAGGCACAATTCTTGACTTTATGAAATTGTTTATTATTTATCAATGATGTTCCTTATAAATATTCATAAGTCATTATAATATGGGTTATTGCCCTTGTTTTCGAAATCTTAGTAAAGGCATAATTCTCGACAGATTTCAAAGAAACTTGGTGGAATCACCCAAGGATTAACCTTATTAAAAAGCAAAAAATCGAAAAATATTATTTTGATATGGGTTTTTGCCCTGGTTCTGAGAAACATGTTCAATCTTGAGATCCTAAACACCTCAGACGACAAAATTCTTGACTGATTTAGACGAAACTTTAAGGTGGAATTATTTATTATCACCTAAGAGTGAATCCAATCGAAAATCAAAAATTAAAAAGAGAAAAAGCCTGTGAATAAAGCTCTTGCAGTATGAAAATGTTACTTTCGGAATGATTGATTTACTGATAGCTCTTGTCAACCCCCCGTACGACATAGACTTACAACTGTGGGCGTATTACGATGGTCATTCTCGTGCAATGAATGGAATACACCTACATGACTGTAAACTACACGTTACCTGTCAATCAATCATGTCTTTATCTCAGTCGTTTCATCTAGTATTATAGAATTATGTCTTTCACCTCCAAACTAAATAATAATCACCGTATGACTATGCATGAACACAATCTATAATAAATAAACCAAGTACTAACGATCAAAACCGTAAAACCACACAACATATTGGCGGAACAATGGTTGCAGCTAATGAGCTTTTCACGTGAGAAACTATGTATAATTACGTATTTAGGCGGTAATTTGTGGGCCATGCCCCTCCCCCCCCCCTTTCCCCTCGGGCTATAGAAAATGTTATATTTTAATTTCCGACATCGCGTTTTATTCTGATAACCATGACTTGTGCCTTTTTAATCCTGCAAAAAGTCGCCGGGGTGCACAGATGACCCCCCTCCCCCCTCAATGAAATCCCCGCTACGTCACTGACATGTATGATCGAATCTTTATAGTAAGTGATAAGCGATCCATAGTAATTGATACATTATTGAAATAATTCAAGTTGATGAAGTGTGCCCATATTTACAAATTTTATACATTTTTATCAACACAAAATCAATGTAAAAATACTAGAATCTTTTTGAAATTAATATTCGATTTCTTATATAAAAAAAACAATCTGTACAAGTCGCTTACTGGCGATTGTGACAGTAGGTTGATAATTATAATTGTCACAGAGTTCCAGGAAGCAATTTTAAACCCGAGGGAACCTAAAACTATAATTGGTTTTGTTAAAATTCTGTCAATTTCAGAATATATCTTTATCATAACTTCCCACTGTTTATAGCATTTAAAGTAGAACAGTTGTCAATTGTAACCTACTTGTCTTTCACATTTCAGCCATCAGAGAAATTATTAGAGAAACAGGTCGACTTCCCTGTCACAGAACGCATATATCTAATAACTTAGCATCAGAAAGTCAACATGGCTCATCTGGTTTTGAAGACGTTATTTCTGTGGCTTCACAGAGTACAACAAATGCCAATTTCAAAGCAGCTTGAACACGAATTAATGCCGTTTTCTAAGTATTCATCTTTTTAATTAGCTGTTAGGTATCAAAACCAACGTGACTGGGTTATTCTGTGTCTGATCCTAAGTCCATTGCCTTGACAGATGTACTTAATTCGCAACTCGTGAAAGAAGATAATAAATATTCAACAACGCCTGCCTTTACTGGTGGAAATCTGGAGTAGAACGTAACACTCTCAGGTCATTTCAATAGTCCAATAAAGTAAACTATAGTTGTATGTAAAAATGCTTTTCATTTTTATTAGCCTTATACGGAGCAAAACTTAAAATAATTTAAACTCTATTTGATTTCAGTAACTCAATCATAAAATGAAAAGAAAATTAGCTCAGACAACAGAAAAGTTGAGCATAAAACTCAATTCCATCTCAAATAACCGAATTCGAAGCAGAAGAAAACATGAGACGTAAAACCCCATTTCATTTCTTTAGTTCAAACAGAAGTATAACGGTAGGACTCTCTGTAAGTCTGAAGAAGTTATTGAGATAACAAATTTTAAATTTTTGAACTGCACTAAGAAAACGACATTATCATGTTACTAGGAGACTCGGTTAGAATCACTGTATGATATATAGAGCTAAATCGTGACCAGAATCATTCCAGGATTCCTTAAAATAATTCCAGACCAAAATGGCATTTTTTTTAACATAATAGGATTAAGAATAATCTTATTTATAAGTAGCGTCATATTGCTGGTAGGCCTGAATAAGTTTAGCTATAGCATATTTATTGTAAGAAGGAAAAAAAGAAGAACACTATTTACAAGGAAAACATAATAGATTCAAGAGGATCGTATTTACTCATATTTACTCATATTTACACCTGACCTTAACATTCAATTATCCAAGAAAGAAACGAAACAGCCAGATTTTACAAGGATAACAATTTAGGTTCGTTTCTACCAGTTGGTTCTTTGCAAAACCTCTTGGCATTGATCTTTCTCGGTAAATCTCGGACAATGATGAAAAAGACTAATTCAAGGTGACAAGACTTTCACACATTGACCGGGATTAGAACCCACGACCATTATATTGTTAAATGCTGGTCGTTGGTTCGGATATCTGTCGGAGTGTGATCTGTGTGTCTTGTGATCTTGAATAACTTTCTATTCGCTAAAGATAAGAGATATTTTTTTTTGATGATCTGATCTGATGGTTTGATCGAAAAACGTGAATGATATTTTGGTTCAGATGATAGTAGCAGATAGTGCTACTAAAACAAGTTTGTAAATCGGTCAACAAAAAATATTTACAGTCTATCGTCTCAGACATTACAGCTCAGTTATCAGTTTCCTGTCTGCTTTTCATTTCACGTTTCACGGTTAGATAATATTCAACGAGGTCAAATCAAGGGAGATAATTAGTAGATTAAAGAAGGTTCAAGGGAGATAATTGGTAGAATAAAGACGAACTGTCAAGTTTCTAGACGGACTAATAAGAAGATACATATCAGCCGTTGACTTGAATTGAGAAATGTTAGACTAAACAGGAAACTTTATTCTTTGAAATGTGACGTGCGACGCGTCAAATTTATAGATCTTTTAACAATTAGGATGAATGAAGAACACCAGACGTATGTATTTCAAATTAGTGTACTGCTTGTGAATATTCAGTCTATTACTAGTAATGTATTTCATATTCTTGGGGTTGTCTGACTAGCTTTTATTGCGAGAATCTAATCAATGGCTAGTTAAGTCCAAATGAGACTCCATAAAAATCGTAGTTGTCACCTGTTGTTCTTCTTGATAGCGGCATTTTGCTTTTTTTACAATTGCCATGGATCCAAAAAATGCTTTAGTCGACCTGAGTCCTCAACCAACCTTTTTTTAAAATGGTTTTTGTCTAACTGACAGCAACTGGTAAAATCTGATAATCATTTGTTTCAGTTCATATGAGACGACTGGAAAATGAAGTTGTCCGCTGTCATTGTATCCCAAATACGGGTTTTGACATAGTTATTATGACGAATGGGGGTGTAGTTTTGACACGATGTACAGTTGTTGCCATCAGTTGTCTTCAAGAAAAGTAACGTCTTGCCCACTGCAAAGATCGGAAGAGATGCCTTGAGTCGTCAGTCGACATTAATTAACAAATCCAACCAGATATTTATTAAAGCTGTTTTGTCAACTGAACTGTAGTTGACCTAGAAAATTTGTCAAAAAATGACAAGAAAAGTGGAACGCCGTTTCTCGTCTGTCCCCATTCTTCAGTTTTCTGTCAGCCTGCGTCACTACAGTAGAGAATTGTGTAATTAGCAATATAAAGTCTGAACTGGACCTCATATAATTGCTCTTATTGACTACAATTACTACGGACAATATACTCCAAAAGCTAAGGATGTCTTTTTATAAAAGTGTCTATCGTCAAATCAACGAAACTTGTCAAGCATTATAGTTCGTTGACAGGAGACTAAAGGACTAAGAATTTTCACTTAAATGGCCATTGATAGAAGCCTAAATGGATGCCATATAAGCCTTCCTCACCCACATCACTAACAGGGGAACTGGGTTGACAATTACGATAGATCTTTATATAAAAGTCATATTTTAGAATGCACTGTACACCAGACCCCGTATAAACTATGGGAAAACATACCTCGTCTATTCGAACCTTTCCGTATCTTAGGTGCACTACGACATTGTTGAGAAGAATCAAAGTAACCTAGCACTTAATGTTCATACAACATAAATCACAAGCCCTGACAGATCTTATTAGTTATAAATTCTGTGATGTTGTTGTTTTATAGATAATATCATTCTGTGTGTGTATGATATTAATACCCTTGTCAAAGAGTCGACTATTACAGCTCATCATCAACATAACTTGATGGTTAAACAAACCATCATTCTCTGGCCTTTACATGCCGATAAACACGAAACGAAATGAAAAAATTAATGAAATATCTGTTCATAAATGCTTTGAAAAAAATCAGTCAAAATAACTGCATTAAAAATCTGTTAAAACTACATTAAATCTGTTTATAAATTGATTTGAAAAATCGGTTACACATTCTGAATAGTCCGTTAAAAACATATTAGAAAAGTGGGGAGTGAAATCTGTCAAATACAAGGAATGACAAACCTGTAGGAAAGAAGAATTAAAAGTTCTGTCAATGACCAACTTATGTCAAAGAGTTTAAAATAATTCTGTGTATCTCGGTTGGTTGAAGGTCAAGGTTCTTGCCATTGGTCAGCAGTAGCTTCGACGCCAGTGAGAGTACCGTGGGAGCATTTATCCCCCTAGAAAACTGTCTTGTACCCCAAATTGTACCCCCATTTTATCAAAATTAAAAATATGGTTTTATTCCTTGTTGACCCAAAATGTGTCGGAATGCCCCAAATCAATTCCGTTTTTCGAAATTTTTCTCGGGGAACCCTTTCAGACGATCCATGAGAGGATTGCGACACAGAGTGGTAGCATTTTGAATTCAGCCTCGACAGTTGTCCCCTGGCGCCGCCACTGTAGCAATAACAAAATAACTGGAACAGATTTACAGAAACCATTGTTATGTCCTCAATTTGCCGATCGCTCATCAGAAAAATATTGATTTGTGTATTTTGTACGATCTTTCAGCACATCCTCCCAGTCTCGTAGAAAAGTAAATAAACTGCTGAGATATCATACATACTATCATGCTTTCAAAGAAAAGCGAAGTTTTTTTAAACATTGATTTTAAAGATATAGACAAACAATGATCTTCAAAATATTTTTGTGTTATATTGGAAGTTAAGGTTTGGAGCATGAAATACAAAAAATTGCATATCAACATGTAACGGAAAATATCCCTTACCAATCGTGAACGTTTCAACTTAAAATATCCAAGGTTATGACAGAAACAAATAAATTTTGAAACCGCTCGGGCTCCAATTTGACTCTACTGGATTATGAGAAAAGGACGACGAATTGTTAATGAACCAATCGGCATTAGTTTCACATACGAACCTCCCAAATTGAAGAGTTACAGTTAGTACGAAACACAGTACTCAAAAGTCACGTCATGCATTATTTAATACAGCAATTTTCAAATTTATTGTTTAAAATGGGTTCTCTGTCGCCAGGTTCACGTGCAGAAGCTATACAAAGGACCTACAACAATATCATGTATAATACGCTCAGTTTATGCCCGTTGAAATAAAATCCATTGTTATATTTGGAAAAAGGGAAGCATACATACAAAGAGAAGCATAGTATTTCATATTCTTTGATCCAGGAAGATAATCTGCAAGAACGTATAGTAATGCTGCAGGCTACAGACAAATAAAAAAACCTCACACTATTTAAGGATATTAATATCCGCTCTATCTTCTTTGCCTTTTATCTTTTCTTGTATTAAATAATTTATTAGACTTCATTATGTCATATTCCAGATATATTTGCTCTCTTTTATCGAATTATATGATGACAACAAGGAATATTAAAAGTAATATTAATCCTCAACAGTGAAAGATTTACTACATTGAAATGTCCAACTGTCAAATTAAGGTGATCATATATTGATAATGTCAGAGATTTTCTGATCCTGTACAGATTCATTTAATCAATATAGGCCCAAGCGGGATCATTTTTAAGCAAGTGATAGCATTTAATCAAAGAGAAACAGTTCAAGGTTTTATCTTTAAGTATTGTTGGTACTTGGGTATCCTCAAATCGATACATGGTTTCAGTATGTGGGTTTTCAACTCAAACATTTTTTATCAGAGTCTAAATATGATTTTTGGTATTGGGTTGGCCATATTCCCAACCCTTTCAGAGAGTCCACAAAGCTTAATATGATATTTTATGTAAAAAGCATCGCTTTAAGAGAGTCCACATACCCAATATTTCCGGCACCTTGTTATGAATACCTTCAGTTACACAGTATATAATTAACAATGAAGATATTGTAATCCCCGATGAGATATTGACAGTGGCTGCCATATGAGTATATTATTCTCAGTGACAAGCATAATACCACCGTCAATAAAACAGAGTTTATGTGATGTTTGGTATAACATGTTTAATTCATTAAGGCTATGTCAATCAATGATCGAGAACAAGCTACTTATCTTGCATGATCGAGAAAGGGTACTAATCTTGCAAGATCGAGAACAATGTACTAATCTTGCAAGTTCGAGAATAAAGTACTTATCTTGCATGATCGAGAACAATGTACTAATCTTGCATGATCGACAACACGTTATAAAGCTTAATTTAATTTAAATTGATTTAATTTAAGCAAATAATTGTCAACTGGAGCTTAATTATCCGTGTACGTTTGATGCCTTGGAATCGCTGGTTTGATAAATCACAAATATGTTTGATGTATAAAATAAAAGAGCACTCTATAATATCAGTGAAATACTTGTACTTTACAAAACAGCGGTATCAGATATTCTGAAAGAGTGGGTATACTCTCTTTCGCAAGCGACACCCACCAAGGAATAGATATATCTGAACTCTGATAGTTATATTATTCTCTAAGAAGTCTGTCAGAGCACCTGTCACAATGTTATAAGAAATGTATGAAAGATGGAGAGATATTTTCTAATTTAGATGGAATAATTATTATTTGAATTATTGATGAGGCAATACAAATGTGTGAAACAATGGCGTGATTTTAAAACATATAACATTAGTGTTTTCTACGGTCTGATATAACATTGTTATACAAAAGGGATTGTAAAGAGGTTCTTCTAGATTTCGGGGACACTGATTTGCACCATTCCATTTTTGTAATCAGACATCTGTCTTTCCTGCAATTCCAGTAAAACTAAGTAGTTAATGATGTCACTAATCGTAAAATATGCGTTATCACATAAATGCTTTTAGCGATTCGTGACGTCATCGTGTACTTTGTTTTAGTGGAATTGCAGAAACCACGGACGTCTAATTAAAAGTTGGAATCGGTGTCTGATAATATCTAGTCTAGGCATGCTCAACTACCACTGAGTTTGTGATTTGTCTCAGGGGTAAATACTCTTTCATTCTTCCATCAGTGTTTGTCAACTTGGTATCATTTTCAGAGAGTCCACATAGAACGAATTCATAGCCACATGCCAACTTGTATATTTTTTTTTCTATTTTCATATCGAAAATACAATGACATTGAGTCGAAAAACTGTAAGATTGATTCCCTTAAGGTTGGACTAACATTTATATAATCATTTTCTAACATAACTTTTTGACACATTTGATTTTTTATGCTCTATTTTTTCCTGGAATCAATTTTGTCATGAAATATAATTAGTTTACAAGCTGTTCGCTATTTTCGTCCCTTTTAGCATCTCGGCTGTCATACAGTGTTCAGTATTATTATATATTCTAGTATTATTATTGGCAATTACACCTTTATCAACTATTAATATCCCTACCTACGTCTACCAAATCGGTGTAATAAATACATATAATTTTCAGATATACTTTCAGAATTATATAATACGTTTTAGATACATATGATTTTCAGATATGCTTTCAGAATTACATAATACGTTTTAGACATACATATAATTTTCAGATATACTTTCAGAATTATATAATACGTTTTAGATATACATATAATTTTCAGATATGCTTTCAGAATTATATAATACGTTTTAGATATACATATAATTTTCAGATATACTTTCAGAATTATATAATACGTTTTAGATATACATATGATTTTCAGATATGCTTTCAGAATTATATAATACGTTTTAGATATACATATAATTTTCAGATATACTTTCAGAATTATATAATACGTTTTAGATACACATATAATTTTCAGATATGCTTTCAGAATTACATAATACGTTTTAGACATACATATAATTTTCAGATATGCTTTCAGAATTATATAATACGTTTTAGATATACATATAATTTTCAGATATACTTTCAGAATTATATAATACGTTTTAGATACACATATAATTTTCAGATATGCTTTCAGAATTATATAATACGTTTTAGACATACATATAATTTTCAGATATACTTTCAGAATTATATAATACGTTTTAGATATACATATAAATGGTTAGACCATTAAGCTTTGATTTCATACGATCCTAAGTTTAACTTGATTTACCAAAGCGCGATAATCTGATTTAAACCTCGGCTTTATTTATCTGTTGTAATAATAAACAGCAGATCACTGATTTAATAACTACTAACTAACTATAATTATCTCTAACTCTACAGAAATCTTACAATCTCCCACTTACAGATTGGGTGTCCATCTTGTTTCATATTGGATTGTGGGAAATCCTTAGATTCATGAGTTATGAAATCAATTTTTAGATTGTATATCATAATAAACTCATAAATAGGTTAGAGATTCGGGTAATTTCAGATATCTCCCCCTCTCGGACGTAAACCTGGTTCCTCCACTGTCTAGCAGTTAGTATTCCTTTAAGACTTGGGAAGATCTAACACTTTGAAAGAACGTGTGGAAATCACAAGATACTACTTTTTCATTCTATGATTTTATTTTGTTGAAATTAATCAAAACTTTGAATGAGGAAAATATCCTTTGTAGTTTGAAACATTGTAATAAAGAAGTTAAATTCTTAAAGATTTCAATAGTTTTCTTATCAAAGAAATCATTGCCAACATTTTCGCTAATTAGCTCCTTTTCATATCTTCAAATAACTGTCAACATTTGTGATTTAGACGTACAATTCTTCTGCTGGCAACTATTTTATAATTTAAATTTGAAAGATTTGAACAGTGGAACACCTGCTCTCTGATTGAGTCGATTTCCCTTCTCTTAAATCCCAGACATTCTCCTGTTAATATAAATATAATAGAACCTTTAAATGTGAATTCATTTTTTAACAGACGTTTAAGAGAAAACACAAACATATGTCTATAAAAGTCCCAAAGATCCGTAAACACAAACCCAAAATAACAGTTTGTGCCAGTATTGGTGTTTGCGGCATTGTATTGTCGTAGGTCACAGTTTGTAGTTCACAAACTTTGTTTGTAATTATCTCCCATGCTTTCGTTCTCCATATTTGTTATTTAATAAACGTTCTCTAAAAGCTCTGCATGTCTCCTGGTTTGCCGTGTCATATAATGGGTTAACTAACTCTTTTACTGAATACATTGGTAGCAGCTACTGAACTTTTCATAGGAATGAGGAAGTATACCAGTTATAACGAGTAAGTATTTTATAATGAAAAGAGGAAACAGGTGCCTGGAAGAGGAAACATTGGGGCCACACGCCCTTTTGTTTCTCAAAATAACAAAAAAGGGAAAGAATACAAAACGTAATGTGTTGCTAAAATATAGAAACATCTGATGGGGTGGCAAGTCTGACACGTTACATAACTTGTGATCAAAGTATCACCAATAAAAGGTAATGGTGGCAATATTATACACGAGCTGGTTGGTTAAAGCAAGGTTTCTTTCTTTCGAATTCTCTTGTCAACAATAAGCCCGATGTGTATCTAAATTTGACTTGTTTACTTCTTTCAGGGAGTCGTTCATCTCATAAAATGTTCCGCTAGTTCACTCAACTCAAAAACACGTTCCAATTTACACGACTTGTAAACAACGCTATTGATTAAATGCGGAAATGACTTTCATTGGGTTAAATTGACCAGAAAAATACAGGGAAATGAACTAAAGAAATATTTGAGAGTATTATAAAGATTAATTATATTTAACTTCCATTGCTAATATACATTTAATTATTACTAATTGGTTCTCAAAGACATCTCATATTGACCAATATTAGCCACGACTAATTATATATTAATGGCTATCAGAACGGGAATATAGTTGAATTAAGGAAGTCTATATTGTAAAATACAATTACCGGTGTTCCTAATAAAAGCTTCGCAGTGAAAACTAAAGTCTTGCTCACGGCTTGATTCATTCCTTTTGATTTTCGTGAAACACATTTAGCAGCTTTTAATATAATATCGCATTTCGATGCAATATGAAATTGAAGACAAATAGAAGCCGTGCTGACACGTATCATACTCTTCAAGAAATATATCATAAAATAAATTGTATTTCTTCAAAACAGAACGTAAAACAAAGGAAAGAAATTATCAGTGAAAAATGTGTGAAATTTGAAATGTTGCTAAACCAATATGTTTCATTTTATTGTTGCATTCCTTAATATACCGAAGACGAATAATTCCAACTGTAACCAATTCAATACTGAATATGAAAACTATTCAAATTGAAGTTAGCTTTCTGTTGGAAAAATTAACTAAGATTTCGAATTTCTTGATGTTATGGATCAATGATTGTAGATATTCTCTATTGATATTATAGCTATGATTACCAAAATAACTTTATGTTTTTTTTAGGAACGTTTTACATAAGCCGAGCTTTTTACATTACATCTTTCCATTATATTATATCAAATATATATATATATCCTTTTTACCATTTGTGTTTTTTTTTCTAAAATAATCATATTTGAAATAAAAGCCATGGTGAAGTAAAGTCTGATTTTTCTAAATTCTAAATTCTAAAATAGATTGACAAAACTATTTTAAAACGTCTGTGCTGCTCTGTGTAAAGCTTCTAGTCTCTAGTGTCAAATTATTTCATGTCAACTTCACTGAATTGATTGAATAAAACAGAAGATTATACCACACATCTGTTAACTTTTCAATCCTTTAAGAAATAAAATTCACAGCTGCTGTCCTTGGGCCTCGCCTCGTAAATTTCACAGAAAAATGAAGTGATTTTTTGTTACAATTTCGTATAAATATTTGAAAATAAAGAGATATAATAATACTAAAAACGACATAAATACCGTGTTGGAGTAAATGTCAACTCGATCTATACATTATCTCAATTATACTGTTACATAGAATAGACATTATCTTTTATGATATTAAATACATGATATTACATCGTAAACACGCTATCTATATCAACATGTTTTCTTTACAATGAAAAGACGTTGTATGATATATCACACATCGTTACATGATAAAGACATATCTTGTAAGATATATAATACACGTTACATTGTAAAGACGTTATTTTGCATGATATATCACACTCCGTTACATTTTAAAGACGTTATCTTGTATGATATATTATACACGTTACATTGTAAAGACGTTATCTTGTATGATATATTATACACGTTACATCGTACAGACGTTACCTTGTATGATATTTTATACTACATAACATCGTAGAGACGTTATCTTCTATGATATATTATACACGTAACATCGTAAAGACGTTATCTTCTATGATAAATTATACACGTAACATCGTTAAAACGTTATCTTCTATGATATATTTAACGACGTTACATCGTACAGACATTATCGTGTATGATATTTTACATGATAAAGGAGGTATCTGTATACATGTCTTAAATAATAGTGTATCTAAATAGTAAAAATTGCTAATTTGGTGTAATTATTATGGATAATAACATTTTCTCGCATAATTTTACCAAGCAAACGTTATTTCTGGCGTTATATCCATGGGAGCAATGCACTTATTTGTATCAAACTTTATATTTAATACGTTATCAGCAGGGCATAGTTTTATCAGAATAATTTGTAAATATGATAACTGTGGACAATGATTCCATTCATATTTTATTTTTCTATTTCAGAGTGTGATATTTCATGTGGAGCGTCATCCCGTGTATGAATGGTTTACACAATGTGTTACGTTTAACTTTTTCCCGTCACCGAGCCACGAACTTGCCTATAATTTATTTAATGTAATAGCTGTATATGGACTGCCTTTAGTGATCATTACTGGAACTTATTCCTTGATATTATGTGAAATTTCAAAAAAATCGAGACAAAGTCAAAGTAAGTTTTTTTCTTATTTTTCATAAATCATTTTAGAGCTTGCAGATGTCAAAGTTCACACACGAGGGTTAAACAAATGCATTGCACAGCGAAGCACGTGGGTTTTACATCTCACGCCTTCACGACACCGATCAGATGACATATATAGAATTTAAAATATCAGTTCGTTCCATTTCCCTAAATTACGTCGAACTTTATTTATGTTATATCGAAGAGAATGATATTTAGCGTATCAGTGTTGTCTGGGGTATGAACAATTGATTGATAGTTACTGTAGAATTATTATGTTTCTTTAGCTATTGTGCACGACGTTTAATAGATATGATAATGTCGTACACCGTTGCTAACGAAATTTGTTCTTCAAGGAGGAAGTATGTGACTATGTGCGATCACCTAGTTCTAGTTATATAACGATTATATTATATGGCTCTTAATGCATCAACGAGATTTAATTCCACCTTGAAATTCTCATACGTGTATATTCAATTTTGATTGGCATCAGTTTTAATATCGAGTAAGTTTTAAATAGAAATGAAATAAAGTTGTTGGGCTTTATTGAGAACAATCGAAGCAGATGGTGTCAAGGCCATTCATTGAATGACAACTTTATTAACTATTCACATGTCAAAAATATCAATTTCATTTATTACTTTATTAGTCAAACAAACAAAGGTCAACAAAATATAAACTATGATTATCCAAATACAAACAAATTAGATTATAATTTCGTTTTTTTAATGGTTTTCGTCTCATTGTAATGTAATCTAACACACAGTAACCGCAGTCAACAATCAAAGCATTTTATGTAAGACCCGTTTCTTGATATGACGAATTGTTATTAGATAGTGATTATCCTGGCCTCTCAGTCTTGTCACAAAATACATAAGCTTCTGTGTAATCTTGTATATAATTTGTAGTTTAGTAGGACTTCTGTCTAAATGGGTTGTCAAAATAGAGTTATTAATCAACCGCATTTTATCAGGAATATCATATCAAATCAGAGACGTAAATACACATTGATTTCATTTCTCCCTATTGTCACAATATATATATTTTATACCTCATTTTTTTCCAGTAACCTTCGATAGTTATCATAAAATTTTTTTTCCGTTTCGTATGGCTTTAGTTTTCTTGACATTTTTGTACCAAGTTCGTGACTAGTACGGTTTTACTGGGAATTATTCTCATATGACATATCTGGTAAAACTCTGGTAAAACTATTATTCTCTTCACAAATATCCCACAATGTCTCAAGTGAACTCAACTAATAGACATTCAGTCATCAGAAGAAATTCCTCCTACATTTTTCATGATCTACATTTTTTGGAATTATTGAAATCTCAAAAAGTTTAAGCCATGTTGGTAAATGTAATTAACCGCTTACAATAATATACAAACAACTTTAAATATTAAAGTGTCACCACATGCAATTGAATAACGGAACACTATTCTATGGGTACTACTCCATGGTTTTATTGTACAAAACGTACAATTGTCCCAATCAGGTGCACGAGGAAGTATAATACCAGCCGGTTTATAGACATAATTAGGGAATTGTTTTGCCTTATTTCTATTCTTATATTGCAAAGGTTTTACCCTTTAATGAGACATGTTATCACTTCAACAACTTTGATTGAAAGGTGAAATGTGGAAAATTGAAAATGTATTTAAAAACGAAAACAAAACATAAAATCTCTCATGAAAAATATCAAACAAGTGGAATAATAGATAAAGATCAGATGTTTCGGTATGATCTGAACAGGCACCTTGCGTACAACTATATATAATTTAATAATTTGTTTCTGCACCTAAAATGCTTATCCTACACACGGTTAAGCGTCGGGATATCCATAACTTAGTGCAGTTGGGTATCGTGAACAAAATAAAATGTGCTTAAACTTTCTGGAGCACCGAATACCATTCGGTCCATATTAGGTCCATACCAGTGGCTCGTGTAACATTACCACATTCACGAGGTTAATATTATGAAGCAGTTGTAAGCAATAATCATATTTATTCTACCAGATTTCCACAATATGGATAACGGACATTTTCATAATTAGGAACTGGATCGTAATAGGGCACAATAGGATCTGTAACGACGACCAGTGGTGGAACCAAAGGGGAACGGCAGCCCCGAAAGCAAAAATCTCAAACTAGGTTAGAAATACGGACGTGAACTTGGCTCCGCCACTGACCACCACCATAAGGGTAGTACGTAAATTTTTCACGTTTTATATTAACACTACAAGGGCTGATAATATAAAAAAGTTTATTTTTTCACATTTCTTACATCTGGGACTGTTTGCTACACACAAGACATCCAGTTAGGGATGTGCCATTTAGGGCTTTATTTTAACCATGTATAGATGATCTTAACTAATAACCACGTAATACTTTCTATCACGATATGACATATGGAATTTCTTCAATAACAGTGTTTCAGGTTATATTACAAAGTCTTATAATTTTATATAATTCGTGTATGAGTGCTTTAAAACACCAAAAAATGCCGGGGTTGACATTTCAGAGACACATTGGTTGTGTTTTATGTATTCCTATACGGAAAGTGATGCAATGGCCCATCATATCTGTATTTCATATTACAACGCGTAGGAGATCTTTTAAAAAAGTAAATATCGTCTGGGTTGACATTTCAGAGACACGCTTTCTGAATGTTTGACACATTTGACACATTGCCTAGTTTTATTATGTATTCCAACGACATTGACATGTTTTTCAGTGACCCACACTGTCTGTATATATTATATCAGAGCGTGTAGAAGTACTTTAAAAAAAACTAAATAACGTCAAAGTTGACATTTCAGAGACACGTTTTCAGGACATCTGCTCATAACACATCACCTAACTCATTTGACGCATTGCCTTGTATATTTTATGATTTATTCCCTAAAGGTGCGTGTCACAAAAGCTTTTACCCAAGCAAGATAACATTGAATGTAGAATGCTACAAAATATAGCAGTTAATATTTAATACAAAACTATATGACAGACCTAGTTACCAGAATCACATCACGAAATTATTTGACCACCAACGCCCAAGAAAAGTTGTTAAACTTCAATGTTATATGTGTGAATCGGCAGTTATTAAAAAGTCGATTAATTTGGTCTGGTTTAATAATTTTAATGGTGGTCAACTAAGTTCGTGTTAGTTATTTCTATTATTTTTAAAGTAAGAACGACACGTATGGTTAATAATTAAGTTACATTGCAATTTCAGAGACATGGTTTGTAACTAGATCTCTGTATTAACACATTGCCTAACACATTGCCTGGAATATTTATGATTTATTGAAGAAATATGCGGACGTTAATTAAGAAAAGAAGACATATTTGAGTAAAATAGGTCGTTTGGAAGATAACGGCTCCCATGCCTAGTATAAAATTGCATAAAATTCCAATAAAAACTGAATCCGGAATTTGATTTCACGCCGAAGAATTTTGAAGTTATATATTTTCAACTACTAGACTTGAATCTAAATAAAGTGTATCAGATTTCTTGATTAATTTCTTATTATAACATCAATATCTTTCTTTCACACATGTACAAAATCTCCTCTGTGTATGTGGGATCTCCCATCTAGCGGAAGTGTATAAGATCACATCGACATTTGGATAAATGACATTCAGCACTGTTCTGTATTTACTATCTAGTGATTCTTTTTAACTTAATGATACTTTTCATTTTATACTTCCAATCTTTACCTTTTAAACTTCTTACCTTAATCTTTTCTTGTAATTCGTACATCATCATTATGTTTCATCAAATTTCCCCCAGAAGGTATTTAGTAAAAGTTTAGTTATAACCCGTAAGTAATAGATCAAGCTTAATGTATATCTTGTTTTGTTTTAAAAGCTTTCAAATATAGTTTTTCCAGTGAATTGTGTTTTTATTAAATTTAAAGATTTAAAACCTCATGATTCAACAAACAAGGTCCTTTATGTAGATTTGTGTCTAGAAAAAATCTTTCTTTTACCTTGATTTTTTTCTTTTCCTAGTTTCCTTTATCCTGAATAGCTGCGATCTAAAGAAACGACAAATTTGACAAACAACGTGAATAAAAATGATTTATAATGCATTTTTATATTCGACCTATTTGAGTTGAATACAGATTTTGATATTTCTATGTGTTTTATACAAGGTTTATTTCGTTTATATGATGACTAGAATTTCTTTGTCAATGGACCAAATATGTTTTTTAATATATCACCGTTTCATAAATGTTCTGAAAGTTAATAGAATCTCTTACTTCACCGCTTTCTTATAAAATATATCAGTTCTACTACAGTCAGTCCTGTTAAAAGAAATAAAACGCCTTCTAGTCTACTGCTTCATTCTATCCTTCACAAATTCTTTGTCACTCGTGGTCTGAGAAATCGGATGTTTTGCCTCCACGCTTGACAATTTCTTGCACATTAAAAAGGCCAAAACTTTCAAAAGGGCTGAAAGGACAGTGGTCAATTTGACATGTCCTAGATAAATCAGTAGACAGAAGATCTATTTGTGGTACAGGTCTTATCAGTACAGAAAACTGTTAGGTGTCATCCTGGAGGAGTTGAAAATCTTACAGATTTCTCTTGTCCCAGAGCAACTGTGCCACACTCTGTTATAAATATGCATTTTCCTCAGAACACACTGAGAGATGATTTAGCCATAACGCAGATCACACAATGCCACTGTACGACTTTGCATTATTAAATAAATGTATTGTAAATGTTTAGGTATATTAGATCATGATGGGGATTAATGTTAAATATAAATTTCCCCCAGAAAATGTTGATAGATGCACCATAACCCAGACTGATCTGATTTCATTGATTTTATCTACCCCAACTAATTTATCTAAACGATTTCTTGAGCTACTTTTTACATCGGGGTCAATTTGTTTTACTGTCAATTATCGACTATCTCTTTTGATGTTTCCAATATTAGCTTGGTAGACATTCAACTAGCCTATTGTGAAATGAAATGAAATGAAATGAAATGAATGGAGTTTTACGTCCTACTTTTCTGCACCATGTGGGCTAATGAAGACGGGCAACGCCATGTAGGGTGCAATGAGGGAAATTTTGCCAGGACAGCGGCATTAGCCTGCTCTTTTTCGATTTCCAACTGTTGTTTGAAATCTGATCACTAATTACTATTACTTTATAAAACAATTACCATACCGTAACAAATCTGTGTTTCGTCCTGTATTTTGTTGTTTTTACTGAACGAGTTGTTTCAGGGTGCCACGTATATGGTTGTTTGTAGATAGTTAAGGACATTTGGCGTCGGGGTTGACATTTCAGAGACACGCTTTGTAACTAGATATCTGTTAATAACACATTGTCTGACACAATCCACAGATTTCCTTGAGTTTTTATGATTTATTGATTAAGGATGTGAACGTTGATTATTAAGAAAGAAGACAAATTTAAATTAAATAAGTCGTTTGGAAGAATTGCATAAACTTTCAATAAAGACTGAACCCGAAATTTGATTTCACGCCGAAGAATTTTTAAGTTATTTATTTTTATCTGCCAGACTTGAGACCGAATAAATTTTATTAGATTTCTCGATTATTTTTTTTTTAATAAAATATCAATATCTTTCTTTCAAACATGTACAGAATCTCCTATTTAAAATCTCAGATAACGTATTTGTTTCCGACACGTAGTTAGACTCTCTGTTAATCGTACTGGTGTATAAAACATTAAAATAATTAATAACGATCTTATTTCACTTGAGGAAGTCTATAAATCATAAATGAAGAACTATTTCATAATGAAACATCTTCTGAATATTACACACAAACAAAGAAGTAGAATCCAAACCTGGTGTATTTGGTTTTTAACTCCACTAAAATTGTTCCTGGCTTTAAATGCATTATCACTGATGTATTATCCTACATGTGTATTTCGGCCTGTATAGTGATAAGTCAATTCGTCGCATGTTACCTATATATAACTTAGGATAATCCATGCCTCCTTAAGGTGTCCGCGACTTCAAATTCGAAAATTCTGTCTGTCTGTCATATCATCGTATTAACGTCCAATGTTCAGCCATGGACAAACTAAAACGTAGGATACATGTATACATGAGTAGAATTGTGATTCGCGTTCTAATTATATGCCGGATCGGTTAACTTGTGTATTTTCATGTCATATTTTTATCGACGGAAGTACTTATTGGCCTGCTCCTTTAGAGCTGGCAAGGAATAACTAACATGGAGAAACCGTGAGTTGAAACTAACTCATGATGGGACTGGGTCCAACCAAGAAAAACGGTCAGAGAGGATGTAAATAAGTCAAATATTGAAACACTTTAAAATCAAAGAAGGTCAAGAAGTTTCTTATATTACCTAAAGACTTTTGAAAGAAATGTAACATTGAAAGTTAATAGAATCTCTTACTTCACATAAAATATATCAGTCTTGTTAAAAGAAATAAAACCCCTTCCAGTCTACTGCTTCATTCTATCCTTCACAATTTCTTTATCACTCGTGGTCTGAGAAAACGGATGTTTTGCCTCCACGCTTATTAATTTCTTGCAGTTGAAAAAGACCCAAACTTTCAAACGGCTGATTTCGCTGAAAGGACAGCGGCCAATTTGACATGTACTAAATAGCTCTATAATTATATTTGTCAATGGTACATTTTCAGGCAGAAACCTAATCTTCCAATGCAATGTTTTAAATGTGAATTTCCCCCAGAACACATTGAGAGATAATTTCGTCATAACGCGGATCACATTATACCGTTGAACGTCAACTTTCAAATGGCTTGTTTGGCTACTCTTGATCAACGGTCAACACGACATGTGCATGATTACTCAACACATGGCAGAAACCTGATAGATGTCATCCCGGAGGAGTAAAATTCTTACAGGTTTCTCTGGTCATGATTGTCTCGCCGTAACAGATTTCCAACACCAGGTTTTCTTGTGGATTTCCCAAAGAATGTGATTAGAGATCATTTAGTTATAGTCCTGAACACACAATACCACTACACGATTACCACTAACAATCAACTGTGCTACAATCTAGCTTGTTATCTTTAAACGCATGTATTGGTTTAAGGTTTATTTGTTGGCGATAAGTATCATGAATTTCCCCCAGAAGACATTGAGAGATAATTTCGCTATAACCCGGAATAGAGCATGCCGGACTTTACAAATAAATTTTGTTACACTCCAGCTCGATATCTTTTAACGCATGTATTGTGAAGGTTTCTTTTCACCATGATGGCGATAAGTATTTATCATGAACTTTTCCCAAAATGCATTGAGAGATAGCTTTGTCACAACTCAGAACACACAATGTCAGTCAACTCTGCAATACTCTAGTTCGTTATCTTTAAACGCATGAAGGTTTTTCAGCCATGTTGACGCTGAGTATTACATACGAATTTCCCCAAGAACACCTAATAATTTCGCCATTACCCGAAACACAATATGCCACTGTACGACTTTGCAAGCCAGTTTTGTAACACTATAGGTCAACGCAAATACGTTTATTGTAAATGGAAGGTTTATTAGGTCATGATGGGGATTAATGTTAAATATAAATTTCCCCCAAAACGTGTTGAGAGAAAATTTCACCATAACCCAGACTGATTTGATTTCCATTGATCTTTCTTAACAACATGATTGACCCCAACTAATTTATCTAAACGATTTCTTGAGCTACTTTTTACATCGGGGTCAATTTGTTTTACTGTCAATTATCGACGTGCTATCTCTTTTGATGTTTTCCTATATTATCTAATATTCAACTACCTCTTTTGTTAGAGGTCTGATAACACCACATACTTACGTATTATGTCATTCAAAGGAATGAGTAGAAAATAAACCTGAATGATACAACCGAACAGTTATTAAATTCAACTATCTTAGAGACTTTGACAAATTATTTGATCTGAGTTTGTATACTGCTTGGAAGGAAGAGGTACTCAATGGCCTATAAATATCCATCGGGTTCAAGACAAACAAAGCATTATTACCGACATGGACTCGACGACAGGAATATTGGGCTGACAAACCAAATTACCTTAACCCAGTATGTGGACTCTCAATACTGATTTACAAACAAAAAACAGTTACAGAATTGCCTGAAATGTTTAAGGTATTGCCATCATCACTACTAGGAACATCATGATCCCAGACTAACGTCATCTATAAAGACAAGAAAAGATATGAAAGTGGGATTCTATGCACCACATGTTGTTATTTGTTGTTAGTTGAGGACACACTATCTGTCGGGGTTGACACGCTTTGTAACTAAATCATTGTTATTAACACAATGTCTGACACATTTCACAGGTTTAATTTGTAAGATTTATTGACGAACAAGAAGAAGGTTTATTCAGGAAGAAGACATATTTGAGTTATGTCGTGTGGAAGCCTAGTATAAAATTGCACCAAGTTTTAATACAATCTGAATCCGAAATTTGATTTCTCGCTCTAGAACTTATTGTTTACTTTTTTTTAGCTTCCAGACTAAATAAATTGTATCAAATTTCTTAATTAATTTCTTATTATAACATCAATATCTGTCTTCCACACATGTACAGAATCTCCTATATAAAATCTCAGATAACTTATTTGTTATCTTCTCGTTGGTTTTCCTGATGCATTTGATTTCCATACCCTCTTAACACTTCCGTGGTTCTTGTCATATTAGCAGAAACATATGACTGCATACTCGCAATTCGGCAGACGTTTGTCGAAGCGAAGAAAATTCTGGGTCGAATTACTTTGGTTAATCCATACCTCTTCCATGTATCTGTGACTTTAAATCCACGAGTTGTTCAAAAGTGGAAAGTTTCTGGGACATCACTTAGATTGATCCGTACGTTTATAACATCTTAATTGAACTATTCAGTGCTATGTCACGTTGACCGTTGATCCATTCAGTCATTGGCCTTTTCGAACTGCAAGAAATTAACAAGCGTGATTGTAAAACATCCGATGTCTCAGACCACGACTAACAAAGAATTTGTGAAGGATAGAATGAAGCAGTAGACTAGAAGGCGTTTTATTTCTTTTAACATGACTGTAGTAGAACTGATATATTTTACAAGAAAGCAGTGAAGTAAGAGATTCTATTAACTTTTGATATTACATTTCTTTCAAACGTCTTCAGAACATTTATGAAACGATGATATGTACGAAAAAACATGGTTGTTTTGGGTCTAGTCATCATATCAATGAACTTAACCTTGTATAAAACGAATCGAAATATCAAGATCTGTATTCAACTCGGGTCGAATATAAAAATGCATTATAAATATTCATTCACGTTGTTTGTCAAATTTGTCGTTTCTTCAGTTCGCGGCTATTCAGGATTTAGGAACCATGAGATATAAGAAAGCTTTCTTCGAGACACAGATCTAAATAAAGGTTTAATCATGGAGCTTTAAAAAGCTTTTGTACAGCATTTTCCTATTGAAACAAATTGTAAATGATAATTGAAAATATTTCTAAAGTATGCAATTTACATCTATGTACCTTCTTGATCAAACTGAATATGTTTTAAAAGGCTTATTACGTTTACGTTTAAGGGATACATTTCTCTAGATTTTGTTTGAAAAAATTAAATTTGAAAGCTTTTAAAACTCAAGAAGACAACTTGATCTATAACTTACGGGTTATAACTAAACTTTTACTAAATACCTTTTGGGGGAAATTTGATGAAACATAATGATGATGTACAACATACAAGAAAAGATTGAAAGCTTAAAAAAATTGTCATTAGGTTAAAAAGAATCCCTAGATATTAAATGTAGAGCATTACTGAATGTTATTTATCAAAATGTCGGTGTGATTTTAGACACTTCTGCAAGATAGGAAATCCCAATTGGACATATTAAAACAGGTATATATCATGGAAATGACAATAACATGGAAGGCGGTACGGAAACCAATGACGACCAACGAGACTTCCAGCTGCATGTTTGTAACATGTGCATGTGCATTTAGAAATTAATTATTAAATCCGATACAATTTATTCGGTTTCTAGTCGGACAGTAAAATTTAAAAAAACTACAAATTCTTTGGTGTGAAATCAAATTCCGGATTCAGACTTTAATGAAACTTTATGCAATTTTATACTAGGCTAACAACCTATTTAATTCAAATTTGTCTTCTTTTATTAATAAACGTTAACGGCAACTAAATCATAAATATTCAATGCGATATGTCAGACAATGTGTTATAAACAGAGATCTAGTTACAAACCATGTCTCTGAAATGTCAACCCCGACACCAAATGTCCTTAACTATCTACAAACAACCATATACATGGCACCCTGAAACAACTCGTTCAGTAAAAACAACAAAATACAGGACGAAACACAGATTTGTTACGGTATGGTAATTGTTTTATAAAGTAATAGTAATTGGTGATCAGATTTCAAACAACCAGACTCTTTACCAGAATGACACTGTCCACATAACTTTCTCTATCAACTACCA
This sequence comes from Lottia gigantea, assembly GCF_000327385.1. NCBI lineage: Eukaryota > Metazoa > Mollusca > Gastropoda > Lottiidae > Lottia > Lottia gigantea. The sequence goes on along the minus strand of NW_008707846.1, from coordinate 129,882 downwards.
TAAAGTCAGATTTATACCAGTAAATGAGTTTAACTAAAGAACTATTGAGGGCGTTTTGTAGAAATTGAGATCATAAACTATCCTGTTCAGCTGGTAATTGACATTCCTGAAGAACTTCAATAAGTCTTTTCCTTATCATTAGCTCTAACACATCAATAAATAACAACCAAATGAACTTCTTGTTCGTTTTTAACACGTAAATTTGCAATAAATTGTAAAAATAAAAAGGGAGCCCACATTCAAATCTTTTATCCACCACGTGACTCTTTTCATGTCTAGGTGATATTAATCAAGAGTGATAATGTTCCTAGTTGCGATGTTGGCAATATCTAAAACATTTGATGACATTCAACTAGGTTATTTAAGTTGATATTCAGAGTAAGCTAGATTAGTATTGATTAGACAATGATAGCTTGCTCCAGCAGATCCACAAACAAACATCTTACATCTGAAAACATCTTACATAGTTTTATATTACCATTCGGATACATGTCCTTTTGAATTCTAGCGCATAACAGATATGCCATTCGGTTCCATTTGTCACTCATCCGAGTCATGACAATTTAAATATGTTTTACAACCCCACATGGTTCTGTAAATCCTTGGTCACACACACTCGCACACCATCACACAAAAGGTCAGTTGAATGTCTACCAAGCTAATATTGGAAACATCAAAAGAGATGGCAAGTCGATAATTGACAGTAAAACAAATTGACCCCGATGTAAAAAATAGCTCAAAAAATCGTTTAGAAAGATTAGTTGGGGTCAATCACGTTGTAAAGAAAGATCAATGGAAATCAAATCAGTCTGGGTTATGGTGAAATTATCTCTCAACACGTTCTGGGGGAAAATTATATTTAATACTAATCATCAAAATGGTGTAATAAACCTTTCATTTACAATACATTTATTTGCGTTGAGGGCTAAAGAGCCAGAGTGTCACAGAATTGACTTGCAAAGGCGTTCAGTTGCATTTTGTGTTTCGGATTATGGCGAAAGTATATCTCAATTTATTCTGGGGGAAATTTGTATTTAATACTTATCGTCATCGTGGTTTTATAAACCGTCCATTGACAACAGTAACCTTGTCTGTTCTGTGGACTTCTATAGTCAATGTGAACACTAACCAAATACTGCTGTGAACGAATTGAACATGCGATGTGGATGCTAGATAGGTTTATGTTGGTTATCAATACAGAGCAGGGGTGTTCAACCCTTTCTACATATCACTCCTTACATGATCTTTTATGTATTGCATCACCCCCCCCCCCTCTCTCTCATGTCGGAGAATATAGCTAGATTACCTTAACCCTAATTACCCCAAAAAAATTTCTAAATCCCCCCCAGGTTGAAAACTTTTGTAGTAGAGAATAACAAGACTATTAATCTTTATAGCTGATGAAAAACCATTATGTATATTTCATAACAGACTGAAACCGACTCTTAATGATTTACCTGGGAGCTTATTAAGTTGTATTGACTTTCAGATGAATTAAAAATAGATCGCTTTTAATCCATAAGTTTTAAGCTCAGCTCATTCTTTGTCCTGGTGATCACTGCAGGGTACTAGGGTACTTTAGTTTAAACCGTGTTAAGTTTCTTATATAAATTTGTCTTACACGTGTTAAAGAATGGCTCAACTCGACCTTCAAATTGACAGAGTGAATTGGAGAACAAATTGTTTAAAACGATGGCTGGTAACTGGCGAGAGAATTTGAAGAATCGTTCTATTCTTTTGACCTGGATGCACTGAGGACTGGACAATCACAAGTTGCAGCCTTTGTTCTACTGTATAGCAATCGCTATCTGCTTCCATCCTGTTATAGGAATACTACCTCTTAGAATGGACATAAAAGTCAAACTTGGTCAACATCAGTTGGACTAGCCATGTGCCAGAACTAAATAATATAATCTCTATATAAGATATATGTGTATCCATTAAGCTAAATAATTACTAAAGAAAACTTTTCAAAAAAACTTAGTTTAATGGATTTATTGGATTATAGAGGGATTCTGTCGTGTAATTTTGACACAAGGTTTGACTGATGAACAAGTATGGCCAAGTTTAAAAATTCTGTGGTCATCTTAAGAGGCTGGTGTACCTTTAATCTCATGATTTTTCCCATTCTGGTAGTGGTGGGTGTCGCACACATAGCAGGCCATGCTCTTTTCGAAACACCTGGTTAAGAGGAGTCCACTACCACACAACTTTTACTCTCGATTTTGCCATACTTTGGACGAGATTTTGATTAACAGAATTGTCTTGCTTATAAGTATTTTTTTAATCGCAATTGCTAGAAGTCAGTGGACGACTGCGACTGTTACGATGCTTTTACTCGCCAGTGACTCAATGACTCTAGTGAGATTATTTCATTGTGTGTTTCCAAAGAGGGTTCATTGAAACTAGTTCATATTATTATGGTTTCCTTTTTTTAAATTATTTTCATCTTCTATATAGAACGCTCTATTACAAAATATAAAAACACTTAATAATGATTTCAAAATGTGAAATAATCATCTATGACATTTATAGCATTATAATGGACTTTTACAACTTTTAAGGAAAACAATAAGGATATTTATATCAGTATAGGAAAAGGAAATGAAATGTAATAGAGCATTACGCACAATTAATTATTATAGAGAATCGTTTCAAAATAATAAATAATAAAAAATGGAATATGAACTTAGTTAGTGAATGTGTTTTATTATAACGTGTAACGTGCTGGAATTTTATTTAGATTCTAAATGGTTTTCTGGTCTTTGTATGTGTATCACTTATAGCTTCTATTTACACCATTTAGATATTCCAGTCTTTGTATGTTTAACAGAAATGATTAAAGCTTTTATGTGTGCCACTCTGACTTTGTATGTGAATCTAGGAAATTTATAGCTTCTATTTACACAAATCTGATTTTCTAGTCTTTGTATGTGTATCAGAGACACTTATAGTTTCTATTTACACCATTTTGATATTCTAGTCTTTGTATGTGTATTAGGAACGATTATAGCTTGTGTTTACACTGTTCTGATTTCTAGTTTTTGTATGTGTATCAGAGACACTTATAGCTTCTATTTACACCATTTTGATATTCTAGTCTTTGTATGTGTATCAGTGACACTTATAGCTTCTATTTACACCATTTTGATTTTCTAGTCTTTGTATGTGTATCAGAGACACTTATAGCTTCTATTTACACCATTCTGATTTTCTAGTCTTTGTATGTGTATCAGAGACACTTATAGCTTCTATTTACACCATTTTGATATTCTAGTCTTTGTATGTGTATTAGGAACGATTATAGCTTGTGTTTACACTGTTCTGATTTCCCGTCCAATACCACCATGGATTAAGTTGACATTGTATGGGGTATCTATCACTTATGGTAGTTGGTTTGAATGTAGCTTGATTTCGATATTGGTTTCCACTTATTACGTACCATATATGTTGTGGCTTAGCGGTTACTTTTCATAAATTTTACATGGATTGTGATAATGGGCTAGCGATGGGAACTGACGTTGAATTACAGATACGACACATTACAATTGTAGTTTTCTGTTGTTATAATTCATTAAAATGCCAAAAGGAATGTACCGTTGCAAAATAGCTACACGGAAATGTCAATTATGGCTGTAGTAGCCCATCTATTCTAGAATAAACAGATAGTTCTGCCTGCAAGGCACCATCTTTGATGTAATGTTTTTAGAAATTATTTTCAATTACTTGAAATAACAAATAATGAGGTCGATAAAAGATACCCAAATTACACACAATTTAAAAATCTAAAAAATACAAAAAACAAGCCTGGAGTTAAGTTCTTGTGTAATGGAATTTGACATGTTTACCATTGAACAGTGGTTTTACTGGTAACTAGTGATGATGTTCTGTGTACAGCCTGCTGTTGTTATTTTGAAAACAGATTGTGTTTTTAAACTACATTAATTGGTAAATTTTAAAAAGAAATATTCTATGAAATTCCTTTCTCCACACCGGTCGTATACTGGAGGATACATTTTTAGAATATTGGATTTGTGGATTATTATTTGTTCGTTGATCGCAGTGAAAAAGGTTGGCAGTCTATAATCTGCATTTCGTATATTTGGTGAAACATTGATACAAGCACTCCCATCGACGTCTTACGTATCGGACATATCCTGATATGTTGTCCCTACCCCTCGGATAGTTTGCCTGAGATATGTTGGCCCCTATGCCTTCGGATAGTTCGATGTTTCACTGATATGTAAGCCCTTCCATACCCTGCAATGTCCCCCAGCCCCCGCCCTCAACAAACACACACTCCCCTCATATGTTCACGCTTCCACCACTTTGGACATCTTGACCTATACTCTAATAGCCCTTTTCCCTTTTCCGCCGATTCTTGCATAATATCAATCCTAAATTCATTTCCGTATTGCGTATCTTAGTTGTTAAGTATTTGTCTTTAGGCAGTATTTCTATGCAATATTCGTGTATTGTATTATTCAGTATAGTATGTACACTGGCGACAAGACGCCTTAAGGCAGGATAAATAGCGTTATTAATCACGTTTGATAAATACTTATATTGTCAGGTTTTTATTTGATTTCCGGGAGTGAATATTACATCACGTTTATACGTTGTTTTCCGGAAATTTGTAATGGAAGTGCTCAATAACAACTTTTATCACACAACAGTTTTGTTCTCGGGTACATAACACGGGTCCATAAAAAGCGTTAAATCATTTCATAAATTCCATATGACATAAGCATTCGCTTAAGATCTCGTCTTCATTAACCAGATGGGAAGAGTAGAGCGTAAAACTCCATTCATTTCATTTCATTTTTGCAAGACGATGTTAATTAAATACTATATACTTTCTGTCGGTCTAATTCCAACCCACGGTCTAATTCCAACCCACGTGTAAATCTGGATTATCATGGTTCAAAATCATATAGGGTGATGAACATTAATTGAATTGAATCGCGGGAATTCTGTTCACAGATTATTGTTGGTGGTTGACTCTGATTGCCATCCGTAACGATATCTGTATACAAAATCAAATTGTTTATGGTTTTATCACCATTACAATATATATATATATATGGAGGTCAAATAAGTACAGAAAACGCACCGCGAAATATTCGCATATCAATTACTAAAACTAGCTGTCTTGATTTAAAAACAAATAAAAAACCTGAGTATTAAGGAACCGAAACGCAAAACAAAACTCGAAATCCAAAATAACAGTTTGCAGCAAAAGAATTATTCATATGAGGATTTTTATCAATTATAAATGAGGAAATTTCATAATAAATTTCACTATGAACAGTGGTACCGCGTGTTTAGAAGAGTAGTAACTGCTTAATATTACACACACAAAATTGGAAAGTAAAAACAAAATCTTAGTGCAATGCAAAATAATACTAACATAACTAACAACTTTTACAGTCTTTTCTTCGTACCATGAAATAAATGTTGTTGTCCGGTCTGCAAACTCTGAAACCGACCATCTTTCAGCCGCTATATAACCCTTGAGCTTTGTCAAAAATATTTCTCTATGATATATTCGGGCTCGATTTATTTTGGCAACGAAACACCACAGTAAATCCCTATGGGACACATCTGCACGTGTAAATAATTTTAGTTTCTCCGATGTAAGTTAAGGATGGTAGTGACTAAGAAGTATAAAATGTGTAGGTTGTTGATTATTACTTAGGATCTCAATTACCAAACATTTTTTTCATCAAGAGAGCTTTTCCACTATCAATTCCACTTTTAGACATAAGAACCGGTTATTATCAATTACAACGTTTTTTTTTTTTTGTTTTTTTTTTTTTTTTACAAAATTCAGACTTTTATATTACGCTGTATTTACTTAATGAACTGTTTGTGTTATCTTTTTAGTCGTATCAAGTTGGTACGAATATGATCATTCTTCTTCTGGTCGAGATTACATTTACTTAAAAGAGAACAATCAGCGAAAATTAAAATGTCGAAGTTGATAAGTAGATATGTCATGATTTGTCGAGATTCTATGAAGAGCAAAATGTGTCTTCGCGTCGGTAACTTAATGTTGTCTGTTGTGTCGTGTTACTGGTGGCATTTAGTTTTGATTTGATGAGTAAAACCTTTTTTTAGATATCGTCATGATGAAGTGATAAAACTTTATTAAAGGGATTCTATGTTTTAGAATGAACATAAAATTTAAAAATTTTAAACGTGGCCAGTAAGAGCATATATTCATTAGTAGATATACCTAGTGTCATAAATAACATAACAGGATCCTTATATAATCCGATAAATCCAAAAAAACTTAATAAAAATGCAGTTAACTATTGAAAAACGCTTAATATCTTATGAATTTTCCAATTTTCTGGATTTTAGAGGAATTCTGTTGCAACTTTAAGACACCAGGTAAGTTCACTGATGAATATATACTCATATTGACCATTCTTGAGAACTAAATTTTATGTTCATTCTAAGACGTGGTATCAGTTTTAAGATATTTTTACAGACCGGTTTAATACAAAACTAACGTCATTGATGATATTTGGGTAAAGGATTCAGCTAGTGTTTTGTAGCAACCACCAATACAATTTTGCAAGGTTTGTTTGGTCATGCATAAATTGATCTGATTGTATCTCATGAGGTTGACCTTTATAGTAGTGACGGATGCGCGTTTTACGAAACACCTGATGGTACTTCTCTTTGGAGGAGCCCACTATTAAACAACGTTTACTCTCGATTTGTCACACATTGGACGAGATTGTGATTGTCGGAATTTTCTTGCTTGTTCTGATTTTTTTTACAGAAATGTCAGACGACAGTGTTACCTTTCAGTATTCATAAACTGATAACTTGATCTTTATGTGGCATTATTTAAGATAATGGAACACGATTTTCACAAAACTAATATGACATAAGATACATGATACATATACAAAATTAACAATACTGGAAATAGGGCGCCAAATTACAATAAGTGATAATATACGGGCAGAGCTAGAGATAAATACTATATCCACACCATTGGCAGTGCAACAATCTGATTAGTTTCTTCAACCCTTTGGTGCAGATAAACAAAACACCCACAAAACTTAATTTGACAATGTCTGTTAGAAAAAAACTAATTGTGAAAATTTGTACAAAATTGATTTTAAAAATGAATAAACTAAGCAGAAAAGATTAGTTAAGTTGACTTCTCAGTAAAAAAATAATTACTCTTTCTATCGACATTTATAGAGAAATCAGAAATCAGAAATATAAACAAAAAAAAACATTATTACTTTTCCAAAGTTAGCTGAGAGCTATGTCTGAGCACTCCTACTAATTTTTTACCACTGATTAAATCAAATGATTGTGTAATTCTGATCTAGGATGCTTCAGGGACTTGGTTTTAATCTAGATTGACTAGGGCTACCTCCGATAGGACTACTGTGAATGTCATTTGACGTCCCACAAGTCTACTTTCCAATCCAATCTAATTTAAAAGGGCTATCTTATTGCTCTACTTTGGGTTTCCCCATCCGACGATTCGTCATTTTATCGAGAAACATATCCTACGTATCCCACGCTTTGATTGGGAAAAATAATGTCATTAGAACAGGACTGTGGTAGAATACTTTTTAGATTACAATGAAGACCACAAATATCAGGAAAATACAAACGGAATTGTAATCTAAATTTAGATTGACTTAAATTAGTCTACAGAATTCTCCCCAATCGAGAAATCGATGGTGTCATCTCGAACCAAGAACTGTTACTCAATCATACAGTAAATTTAGTCAAGAAAATAATCAAAGCACAAAATGTCACAGGTGGCGCTTTTGACCACCCCCAACCAAGGAATAAAACCATATGAATTTTGGAGATGGTCACCGTGTGAATTATAACATTTTCATTAGCCCACATAAGCAGAGCAGTAGGACGTAAAACTCCATTCACTTCATTTTATTTTTCCGTGTGAATTATCGATCAACTCAAACACCCGTTCCCTGGTCTGTTATTATATGAATTCACAAGGTAATGAGTTACCAGAAGTCCAACAAACCATGAATAAATATACATGTATACCATCAGACTATTCCTTAAAGTGATACTTCGTCATATAATGAACTTCTCGAAATGGTCAATATGAGTATATATTCATCAGTGAACTTACCTGGTGTCATAAAGTTACAACAGAATCCCTGTAAAATCTGGAAAATGGGAAAATTCATAAAACTGAGTAATTGTTGAAAAACGCTTAATCTTGATATCAAGCGTTTTTCAATAGTGAATTGCATATTTATGGATAATTACTAAGTTTTTTGGATTTATCGGATTATATAAGGATCCTGTTATGTTATTTATGACACCAGGTATATCTACTGGCTCTTATTCGCCAAGTTTAAAATTCTTAAATTTTATGTTAATTCTAAGACGTATTATCACTTAAGGATGTCTGTCTGGCTTCCATTCTAAGTCACTCTAACTAGAGCTAACTATCTAACTTTAAAGATTTATAGACATCTCCAAGTCCAACCTCGAATGAAGAATTCGACAGATATTGGAATTGTAATATAGTCTGTCAAGAATTAGAAGTAATACTCGCCCGGGAATAGCTGTAAAATACAATAATAACATTTTACAACATTTTCTTTTCTTTTTCAAGAACTAAAAATTCAATTTCCTATCCAATTGGATCAAATTAGTATTAAAGGGACAATACGGTATTAAATTTCAGAACCACTCAGATTAGAATTGTGAAAGGCGTCGCTAGAGGGACAGGCTATGCTTACCTTTCCGGAACTCCGAATGCCACTTTGCGAATAGTCTACAAAGATCATATTGTTTATTGCATTTGGCACCACACGCCTTCTATTAATCGATGAAGAGTGAAGATAAAGGTTGTCATTTAATTCTTCTTGGCACTCTGTTATTCTTCACTTGTTAAATAAGGTACAGAGAGAGATTAAACCCCATTTTGAGATACTCTTAGCTAGCACTTTGTATGATAACAAATAAGATGCAGAAATGCTGGACAATAAACTCAGTTCCATTTCGTTTTGGGAAATATTATGATACCGTAAAGATAATAAGGACATAAACTCTACTTCATTTCCTTTGGGCACTATATATGATACCATATTAGATGTAGAATAAAACACAAAACTCTACTTCATTTTATTTAAGCACTATATAAAATATCAAATAATATACTAAATACAATGAGCAAATTTTATCTTATTCCCAGCAGGATATATGAAATCACAATATCACGAAGCAGGTTTCATAGACAATCTGGAAATAGCCGTCATTATCTTATTTTATACACATTGCGTGTTAAATAACTTTACAAACATGATCTTATTGACTCGTGTAATGTGGTGTAATGACATGGAAAAACGTTTAATCTTTTGGATATGAGGTAATGAACCGAGGCAGTGATGCAGATCGGACAAAAGGTGTCTTTCATGAGATAATTGAGCTTTTCTATAGGCTGCACGTGTACAAGTAGCAATGACCATACGAGTAAATATAGCATTCTGAAACTGCTGTCCCGGCACAAATTCCATCATTTTATACTGCATACTGACAAGCATAATGATGATGATAATTATTTATTGTTGTAAATGAAAAACATACAAGACGATACATAAAAACTCCGGGGTAACATTACAACACAAATATATAGAAGAATACGACGAACCAGTTCCCTCTCCGGTTAGCTTAGGCCCGTTCTGCTTCGTCTACCTATGCGCATAATAACTTGTATACTTCAAGTCAACAATTGCGTTGAGGGTCTTCATTTGCCCCGGTACAGAAATTTTCAGATCTGGTTCTAAAGCAGAAAACTCTGTCTTTTTATTTTATTATGTCTTGATGATAGTTATTACAACCCGTCTATCGGTATCCACTGATAGGTTTCACTATAATTGCTCTAAGAATGATAACATTTTTTTTCCAATAAACATTTCAAAATGAGCAGGGAGCATAATTGGAAAATAAAATTGAATTTATTTTCTCAAGTGAATTTGTTGGCTGCCTGAAGAAGATTTTAATAATTTCCTGCCTGTGTCAATCATTGGGATCCTTATATAGAAACCCTTGACAGATTGAAGACCGTTCTGAACAAAACTGATATCTGGAAAGTTACCCTAGAAACATAATGAAATTATTGATTCATACATATCAGAGTTTAAACCATCCGAAACGATAGTTTGAATAACCCCTTATCTAAAATCTGACAGTGATGTTATAAAACAAGTTAGATTTTTTCCAGTATATGTTGTACATATAAAACAGTGTATCTACAACAACCTGCAGTGTGCAATAAGGGAAATACGCAAAGAAAGAGACAACCGATCTTTTTCGATTTCAAACTGTCGTGTTATTTTGTTTAATGGACACAGTCTGTAGCACACGTAACCTTGCGTAATGTCGTATTAGAACGACTAGATATTTTCCACGATAGTCCTTAAAACCCACAGTACGGTGGGGATGAGTGGGGATGGGTGAAGTTGTCGAGGAAGGTATAATCTCGACCTATGTCGGCGTCGAGCCCCGTATCTCCCATCTTCACAATGTCAATGCATTACGACCTTCGTAATAGCTTTAATAAGTGAAGATGCGTAACCCGTTACCATAAGAGCCATAGGCTTTAGGGGTAGGGATCAAATAAGTCATAATTAGGCTACTAACGCTAATAGTAATCTTGCCAAATGCCCCTTCCCCCTTATTAACCGCTCTTTTTTGTAAACTGTTATCCTCTTGCTCGTAACCCCTTAAATATTCTGTTTCTATCAAATACACTGTTTACGAAGGTAAATGGATATACATGTAACAATTATGGGTTTAACCAGTTTCCAGACAGATGTAATAGCGGCAAATTATTTGAAATTAAAATATTTAAAATATGGTTTCTGTCATTTATTTCTATTTATCTTGATAGGCGTATTTTGTCTGGACAAAATATCAACTTACGACAATTTCAACTGAAGGTGATGTCTGAATACAGTCAAACCTTTAACTTTCTTGAACTAACACGAGTAACAACCTATATATCAACATCATTAAGATATCATAATGGTCGTCATATCGAACTTCTGGAAAAATATCACAAATAATCTCTTTCTTGCATCTCGAATGATTTGTTTAGTCGAATTGATTAATTGATCTGATTCATCTACTATAGTAGTAGTGGTGGGTGATAGAGCGAAACACCTGATGGTAGTTCTCTTCAGAGGTGACCACTCCACTACTATACAACTTTACTTTATTAATGGAATTGTCTTGCTTTTTTTGTCTTGCTTTTTTTTCGCACATTTGCTTATTACCTCATGTGGTGAATTCGTTTACAATTGTTAATGGGGTATTAACCTCTATTTTTGGTAAATGTGGTACACGAACGAAATGAAATGAATGGAGTTTTACGCCCTACTTTTTATACCTAATTGCGCTAATAAGGCCGGGCAATTTGCAATGGGGAGAATTTTTGCCAGGACAGTGGAAATAGCTTGCTCTTTTCAATTTCCGAATAAAGAGGTTCGAAGAAATTGTAGGTGGTAATTTAATTTGAGTTTTAATTGTCTCCCCTTTTTTTGCAGTGCAGTTAGAGAGCTCGTCTATTCGACAGAAAGGTGAATTAAGAAGATCTGCTATGGGTATTATAGAAAGAGCTAGAATCAGAACGTTGAAGATGACTCTTGTGATAGGTAAGATACATATTGTTTTCTTTCTATTATTTCTTTCGGGATCCCTGGTGGATTGAATGACACCTCTTTTTCTTTCTAATGTCTCTTTCATGATCCTTGATCGATTGAATTGCCCCCTCTCCCTACAAACCCTTACTAATTCGTGATCTTCTCTTTGGTTTTCCCTGGAATCTTTTTCATGTCAGTCTTCAGAGAATATAGTCTGATTGAATAGAACGACGTAAATCATAATTGTTCAAAAATTTCACTGAGGGGTTGAAAGCCGTGTTGTAAAACATTACTGACAGGAGAAGCCGGGCGAATTGTAGGATAGCAAAACCAAAAGTAGAACAACATGACAGTCTTGATGGATTTTGTTGTTTCACAATTCGTCATTGTTAGAAAAAAAATAGGTCATTTATGACACTCTTTGGTCAGTTTTTAAAACATGGTCATTACACCCGGACTATGGTAGAAAATCTGTTAGATTACCATGGAGACGGCAAATATCGAAAACAAATTAATTTGGGTAATATTTCGTTAGGCTGGAAGTGAAAGTATGAAGAATATTTTAGGGTCATCTTCAATTATAATGTTATTTCGTTTATATACATACTGACGGACGTTAACTGGATCCAAAAGGAATAACAACTCTGATAAACTTTCTATTTTCCAAAATATTTCTATTCAGCATATTCTAATATCTAATATGCTATAGTTACAATGTAATGAAATCGAATTAAAATTTTAATTATAAAATGTTTCCGCTGATGGGTTCCTTTGTCTATATAATTATTGTCTGATCACGGTGGGGCGATCATTCGATCTCGATGTCCCTCTGCCAACTAAGCAGGTCGTTGGATTTGGCATGGGAAAGGCGTTTAGTCAGAGCCAGAGCTCCAAACTACAGAGTGTGAACTTTAAAAGTCCTTTGACATTTGAAAATTGATAAACCAATCTAGTGCCTATGCTCTGCCATAATTGCATTGGTTTCTTTTTAAGTTTTGAAAAACCGTACAAGGAAGACAAATTCATTAATGAAAATCACGTATAAAGTATGGTTTTATAGTTATAGTAGTTTAGACGTAATTAATATCACATGTTTAAGTAACATGATTACGACCATATTACACTGGTAAGATAGTTTTTTCACAATAACACGCACTCACAATAACACACCCTCACAATAACACAATAATACACACTCACAATAACACAAAAAACACAATAACACACATTCACAATAACACAATAACACACACTCACAATAACACACATAACACAATAACACACACTCACAATAACACAATAACACACACTCACAATAACACAATAACACACGCTCACAATAATACAATAACACACATAACACAATAACACACACTCACAATAACACAATAACACACATAACACAATAACACACATAACACAATAACACACACTCACAA
>NW_008707846.1:114316-115878 GCF_000327385.1 Lottia gigantea | reverse complement strand
TTGGTATATCTTATAAAAATACTACCCAAACACTCAAGTTGGCATATCTTATGAACAGACAACCCAAACACTCAGTTTGGCATATTTTATGAACAGACAACCCAAACACTCGAGTTGGAATATCTTATAAAAAGACTACCCTAACACTCAAGTTGGCATATCTTATAGAAATACTACCCAAACACTCAGGTTGGCATATTTTATGAACAGACAACCCAAACACTCAAGTTGGCATATCTTATAAAAATACTACCCAAACACTCGAGTTGGAATATCTTATAAAAATACTACCCAAACACTCAAGTTGGTATATCTTATGAACAGACAACCCAAACACTCAAGTTGGAATATCTTATAAAAAGACTACCCAAACACTCAAGTTGGAATATCTTATAAAAAGACTACCCAAACACTCAAGTTGGAATATCTTATAAAAAGACTACCCAAACACTCAAGTTGGAATATCTTATAAAAAGACTACACAAACACTCAAGTTGGCATATCTTATAGAAATACTACCCAAACACTCAAGTTGGCATATCTTATAAAAAGACTACCCAAACACTCAAGTTGGTATATCTTATAAAAAGACTACCCAAACACTCAAGTTGGAATATCTTATAAAAAGACTACCCAAACACTCAAGTTGGAATATCTTATAAAAAGACTACCCAAACACTCAAGTTGGAATATCTTATAAAAAGACTACCCAAACACTCAAGTTGGAATATCTTATAAAAAGACTACCCAAACACTCAAGTTGGAATATCTTATAAAAAGACTACCCAAACACTCAAGTTGGAATATCTTATAAAAAGACTACCCAAACACTCAAGTTGGAATATCTTATAAAAAGACTACCCAAACACTGAAGTTGGTATATCTTATAAAAAGACTACCCAAACACTCAAGTTGCAATATCTTATAAAAAGACTACCCAAACACTCAAGTTGGAATATCTTATAAAAAGACTACCCAAACACTCAAGTTGGAATATCTTATAAAAAGACTACCCAAACACTCAAGTTGGCATATCTTATAGAAATACTACCCAAACACTCAGTTTGGCATATTTTATGAACAGACAACCCAAACACTCAAGTTGGCATATCTTATAAAAATACTACCCAAACACTCAAGTTGGTATATCTAATAAAAATACTACCCAAACACTCAAGTTGGAATATCTTATAAAAAATACTACCCAAACACTCAAGTTGGAATATCTTATAAAAAATACTACCCAAACACTCAAGTTGGCATATCTTATAGAAATACTACCCAAACACTCAAGTTGGAATATCTTATAGAAATACTACCCAAACACTCAAGTTGGAATATCTTATAAAAAATACTACCCAAACACTGAATTTGGTATATCTTATGAACAGACAACCCAAACTCTCAAGTTGGAATATCTTATAGAAATACTACCCAAACACTCAAGTTGGAATATCTTATAGAAATACTACCCAAACACTCAAGTGTGGTATATCTTATAGAAATACTACCCAAACACTCAAGTTGGTATATCTTATGAACAGACAACCCAAACACTCCAG
>NW_008707846.1:111988-114266 GCF_000327385.1 Lottia gigantea | reverse complement strand
ATTTGCACCATTCTAATTTTATAAACAATATGCTTGTATCACGTAAGGCCTTCGCGATTAGTGACGTTATCAAACAATTAGTTTTAGTGAAATTGCAGGAACCACAGGCTTCTGACTGGAAATTGGAATGGTGCAAATTGATGCTATCATTTTACAAACCCTTTAACAAGATGCCGTTTTTGTTTCATTTTGTAGAATGAAAAAACAACGTCTGAACAATTTTATTATAAATCTTTTAGTTTTCAACTCATATTTATTATTGCCTAACGACAATTATATTGGTCTTCCTGTGTCTACAAGACGTCGGTCAAATAGGTTCTGGTCGACCTTTCTATTGGATTTTCAAAAACTACCAAAGGCTAGTAGCATCCGAACAAATTCACCATTCATGTTAGCGAGGAAGAGTATGCAGCTCAATCCAAGTTAAAATGAGATTTAGTGGTATCTAGATAAAATACATGATTGAAAAACAAGACACTTATAAACTTTATAATATATAATGAGACAATTGGCTTATTTGCCTCCATTACGTAACGGCCTCGCTATACTCTCAATAAATGGTTTAAATGCTAGCCTATTTATATAGTCATTACTGTCTGAACACCAAAACCTCTTTATATAAACACACGATACGTCTCTGTCACACTAACCTCTCATTACACTTAACCATTGGTAATTACTGAAATGGATTCTTGAATTATATTCTTCTGTAATGGCAGTGTTTGTGGCAATTTGACAAACTTTGTCGGTTGCAGTCACCTCAACATTCAAAATACACGCAATAGACACAAATATATTAAACTTTATTTCCTATTGTTTTGTAATTACCCGAGAAAATGAAATGGTTTGTTACTTTGTTATTCTATCCTCTATTGGTCTAATGAAATGAAATGGTTTTTATATCCTATTATTCTGTGATGTATTGGGCGAATGAAATTAAGTTATATGTCTAACTGCCCTGTGACTCGTCTAACTAAGTAAATGAAATCGAATTATATATCCTACTGTTTAAACCAACCACTTACAAAGATAAAAACTTAGGTTTACCCTTCGGATACTTTTAACAAGACACCCTTGGGCCAAACCTCTGGACATTGATCTTTCTCGGAAATTCTTATTTACAGCTATGTCATCTTCACAATGTCGAGGTATTACGAACTTCGTCTTATTCTTCATCTTTAGACTCTTTTCTTGTATTTTTTTTTATAGAACATGAACAGTCCCTTTATTTCTGTAAATCAAATGAAAACTTTTCAATACAGCCGAACACTAGTTCCTAAACGCGCAGCCATTTTGCTTACAGCATTTTTGAGGAGATTACAATCCAAACAAATTGCAGACTTTCGTGATACCAGAAAAGTTCCTGTCAAGTTGATATAAGACAAAGTTTGAGATAGTTTGACACTGTGAAGATACATCACGGTCGACTGGAATAATAATGATTCGACTCTGAATGAAGGTTAAGGTAAAAGCCTCTCCCCCTTGTCATTTTATAAATGATGATTATTTTAAAATTTATCTGGATTGTATTAGGAAAGAAGTTTTTTAAATTCTTTATTTGTATCCGAGACACCGATAGTATCAATATTTGCACCATTCAAATTATCATTCAGGCGTCTGTGGTTCCTGCAATTTCAAACATAAGTGTAGAATTAGAAAACTTATTTACAATCCCTTGAAGTCAGTTTGTCTTATGAGAAATAAAGTCTTTCGTCTCTAAGGGCATCGAGGGTGTTTGATGCTAACATATTGAATGAATGACGTTTTTGTATCAATATTTCCAATACAAAATACAAGATAGTTAACACCTGGTATTGAACGTCAACTCAAGTTGGTATACCTTATGAAAGGACTACCCAAACACTCAAGTTGACATATCTTATAAAAATACTATCAAAACACTCAAGTTGGCATATCTTATAAAAATACTATCAAAACAATCAAGTTGGCATATCTTATAAAAATACTATCAAAACACTCAAGTTGGCATATCTAATAAAAATACTATCAAAACACTCAAGTTGACATATCTTATAAAAATACTATCAAAACAATCAAGTTGGCATATCTTATAAAAATACTATCCAAACACTCAAGTTGGCATATCTTATAAAAATACTATCCAAACAATCAAGTTGGCATATCTTATAAAAATACTATCCAAACACTCAAGTTGGCATATCTTATAAAAATACTATCCAAACACTCAAGTTGGCATATCTTATAAAAATACTATCCAAACACTCAAGTTGGCATATCTTATAAAAATACTATCAAA
>NW_008707846.1:110680-111938 GCF_000327385.1 Lottia gigantea | reverse complement strand
ATAAAAATACTACCCAAACACTCAAGTTGGTATATCTTATAAAAATACTACCTAAACACTCAAGTTGGCATATCTTATGAACAGACAACCCAAACACTCAAGTTGGCATATTTTAAGAAAATACTACCCAAACACTCAAGTTGGCATATCTTATAAAAATACTACCCAAACACTCAAGTTGGTATATCTTATAAAAATACTACCCAAACACTCAAGTTGGTATATCTTATGAACAGACAACCCAAACACTCAAGTTGGCATATCTTATAAAAAGACTACCCAAACACTCAAGTTGGTATATCTTATAAAAATACTACCTAAACACTCAAGTTGGCATATCTTATGAACAGACAACCCAAACACTCAAGTTGGCATATCTTAAGAAAATACTACCCAAACACTCAAGTTGGCATATCTTATAAAAATACTACCCAAACACTCAAGTTGGTATATCTTATGAACAGACAACCCAAACACTCAAGTTGGCATATCTTATAGAAATACTACCCAAACACTCAAGTTGGTATATCTTATGAACAGATAACCCGAACACTCAAGTTGGCGTATGTTAAGAAAATACTACCCAAACACTCAAGTTGGCATATCTTATAAAAATACTACCCAAACACTCAAGTTGGTATATCTTATGAACAGACAACCCAAACACTCAAGTTGGCATATCTTATAGAAATACTACCCAAACACTCAGTTTGGCATATTTTATGAACAGACAACCCAAACACTCAAGTTGGCATATCTTATAAAAATACTACCCAAACACTCAAGTTGGTATATCTAATAAAAATACTACCCAAACACTCAAGTTGGAATATCTTATAAAAAATACTACCCAAACACTCAAGTTGGAATATCTTATAAAAAATACTACCCAAACACTCAAGTTGGCATATCTTATAGAAATACTACCCAAACACTCAAGTTGGAATATCTTATAGAAATACTACCCAAACACTCAAGTTGGAATATCTTATAAAAAATACTACCCAAACACTGAAGTTGGTATATCTTATGAACAGACAACCCAAACACTCAAGTTGGAATATCTTATAGAAATACTACCCAAACACTCAAGTTGGAATATCTTATAGAAATACTACCCAAACACTCAAGTTGGTATATCTTATAGAAATACTACCCAAACACTCAAGTTGGTATATCTTATGAACAGACAACCCAAACACTCAAGTTGGTATATCTTATGAACAGACAACCCAAACACTCAAGTTGGAATATCTTA
>NW_008707846.1:101084-101339 GCF_000327385.1 Lottia gigantea | reverse complement strand
ACTTCATTTCATTTCATTAGTCCAATAAGGTATAGAACAGAAGGATATAAAACTTCATTTCATTTCATTAGTCCAATGAGATACAGAACAGAAGGGTATAAAACTTCATTGCATTTCATTTTACCAAGGAAAAAATAGTAAGATGTACCTAACTCCATTTCAATTCATTAACCAAATAAGGTACAGAAAAAAGCCCACTAAAAAACTGGATGTACAACTAATTTCATTAGCTTAATAAGATACAGAACAGCAGGT
>NW_008707846.1:91044-101034 GCF_000327385.1 Lottia gigantea | reverse complement strand
ATCCCTTGAAGTCAGTTTGTCTTATGAGAAATAAAGTCTTTCGTCTCTAAGGGCATCGAGGGTGTTTGATGCTAACATATTGAATGAATGACGTTTTTGTATCAATATTTCCAATACAAAATACAAGATAGTTAACACCTGGTATTGAACGTCAACTCAAGTTGGTATACCTTATGAAAGGACTACCCAAACACTCAAGTTGACATATCTTATAAAAATACTATCAAAACACTCAAGTTGGCATATCTTATAAAAATACTATCAAAACAATCAAGTTGGCATATCTTATAAAAATACTATCAAAACACTCAAGTTGGCATATCTAATAAAAATACTATCAAAACACTCAAGTTGACATATCTTATAAAAATACTATCAAAACAATCAAGTTGGCATATCTTATAAAAATACTATCCAAACACTCAAGTTGGCATATCTTATAAAAATACTATCCAAACAATCAAGTTGGCATATCTTATAAAAATACTATCCAAACACTCAAGTTGGCATATCTTATAAAAATACTATCCAAACACTCAAGTTGGCATATCTTATAAAAATACTATCCAAACACTCAAGTTGGCATATCTTATAAAAATACTATCAAAACACTCAAGTTGACATATCTTATAAAAATACTATCAAAACACTCAAGTTGACATATCTTATAAAAATACTATCAAAACAATCAAGTTGGCATATCTTATAAAAATACTATCAAAACAATCAAGTTGGCATATCTTATAAAAATACTATCAAAACACTCAAGTTGACATATCTTATAAAAATACTATCAAAACACTCAAGTTGACATATCTTATAAAAATACTATCAAAACAATCAAGTTGGCATATCTTATAAAAATACTATCCAAACAATCAAGTTGGCATATCTAATAAAAATACTATCCAAACACTCAAGTTGGCATATCTTATAAAAATACTATCAAAACAATCAAGTTGGCATATCTTATAAAAATACTATCCAAACACTCAAGTTGGCATATCTTATAAAAATACTATCAAAACAATCAAGTTGGCATATCTTATAAAAATACTATCCAAACACTCAAGTTGGCATATCTTATGAAAATACTATCCAAACACTCAAGTTGGCATATCTTATGAAAATACTATCCAAACACTCAAGTTGGCATATCTTATGAAAATACTACCCAAACACTCAAGTTGGCATATCTTATGAAAATACTACCCAAACACTCAAATTGGCATATCTTATGAAAATACTACCCAAACACTCAAGTTGGCATATCTTATAAAACTACTACCCAAACACTCAAGTTGGCATATCTTATGAACAGACAACCCAAACACTCAAGTTGGCATATCTTATGGACAGAGAACCCAAACACTAAAGTTGGCATATCTTATAAAAAGACAACCCAACCACTCGGGTTTTCATGAAAAGACTACCTAAAGAGTAAACTTTTTGTGCTGATTTAGTGTGTAGTATTTAAAGTTAAGTGCCTCGTTTGTTAAATGATAATTTGCTGATTTTATAATTGATAGTATGGTATATCTACATGTAGTTGACATAATATATATACTAAAAGATAAATCAGGCGTCATCACTGAATATACTGATAAAACTTAACAGACACTGGCAGTTATACAAATATCTCCTGTGGTCAGTAACTTCAATTAGCGTTCTATGGCTTCTTGTTGTTCAGTTCGACACCATTTAATATTGAATTTCTCCAATGTCTTTACTTTATATAATAGGATATATCCACAAGTCGTTTTGTTTGCCTTTTTGTATGATAAAAACCTACCGAAACATCAAAAGTAATTTCGATTTCACAATCGGCAAATTGGTAAAGGTTCTTGGAAGGTCTATCGCCAAGTCATCACGTCACATTCGCCTATACTCTTTACAGATTTTTGTGTTCTAAGTGAGAAGGCATCAATAATTCAACAATGTTTCATATCTAACATGTAATATTCGTCCAAAATGTCAAATTCAGGAAAATGTCGAGTTAAGAAATTTGAATGAAACATACATATTGTATTTATGTTGTCAATATATTCAATAGAGTTTACATGCCTGTCAACATCTGTTATTGAGGTACTGTTCTATTTATTATTGACGACTATTGTATATTTAGTTAGCGAATATGACAGTAAAAAAGTTCGGAAATGTTGAAGTGAAAAATGAAAAAAATTGCATTAAAAAAAATTTAGAAAAGAAGGATTAGGCTTGCTCTCGAACTAAGTGTTATGCTTTATCACACAAAGCGATTAGTGACGTCACCAAACACTTAGAATTGGAATGGTACAAACTGATCCTATCAGTGTCTCATATACACATAATTTTTTTTAGAAAACCTCTTTACAATCCCCTTTTTATACTCATCTGACTAAAATAACTTCTTAATCGTTCCCTGAACCAGAACTTTTAAACCTTTAAGATTAGTCCTGAACAATTTGAAGTGTTGAAGTAATATTTTATGCTATTTGGTAACATTTTTGCCTCGATTCTTAACATCTGTTATTTTTTGTTTTTTTTTAAATTTACAGAGATGTCACGAGTTTTTGTTTTATTATAAAGTAGATGATGGTCGTGTATTTTATAATCAAATAACCTTTTACAAACTAAGATTACGCTTTTAAAGAAATTCCCATGAGTTTTTTAAAGGTTAGAAGAGATAACTCGGGAAATTATATAAGCAGTTAAACATTATGGGCACATTGGTTGACTTTAACGAGATAAAAAGATACTATATAAGTAGTATTTTCAGATTCGTCATCCGTTTGATCAGTAACAGTGAAATTCGAGCCTTCAAAGCCATGTTTGTCCAGAAATATCCGCGTTTGAATATTATATATGTGAACTCTCTAAACGGGATACCAATTTGATTAATCTAAACACGATGAGTTGACAAATTTAAATACCAAAAATATATCATTATGTGCTCTCTGAAACCTAAATTAAATATTATTAGATATGTGGACTTAAGTCTACAGGTCGAGTACTCGTTGACTTGTATGGTATAAACCTAGATGCGCTGATTGACGCTGGCAACCGCCGACTTCTAGCGTATATATAGCGTATAAAGACGATTAATGGTATCAGAAGTATGATCCACCTTAATGCAACAGTTTTTAACATAAATTCCACTGTCGTACATATTATCTAATCTACTTCTGTCTTTTTTTGTATTTTCAGTTGGTGTTTTTGTGTTATGTTGGACGCCATATTTTGTGTTTTCTGCATGGTGGTGGTTTGACAAGTAAGTTATTTTGACATTTTATCAGCTTTCTATGAATCATTAGGTGATGGTCGAGTAGGGGCCACAGAATGTCCCTTTTCTTCTTTCCCCTGATTCCTCCTGATGTTAACACCACTGACATCAACCTTACTCTATGTGGCCGAATTTGCCGTCATCATGTTCGTGAACTCCCCCCGGCGTAATTCGGTAGGTCAATACGACCAGCCTTCTCTTCATCCGCCAAGATGAAGAACTAGCTGATAATGATGAAGATGGATAAGAATTTGGTTAAATAGAAATGTGACAGTATGTTGATGAGATCCGAGCGATTTCTAGCGAACCACCAGTGTTCTGTGTAATATTATTTTTCTAGCATGTAATCCTGTCTTTTACTGTGTGCATCAATTACTCTTTTTTTCATCCGCCATGTCAAAGTGAATAGAAGGGGGTTTATATTTCACATTGATCTTACTACTAGCTGAATCTAAACGATTAACTACAATTAGAATCTGCTGGGCTGTAGGCGAATAAAATACACCACGGGCAAACAAATAGCCGTTAGTTGCAGTTAAGTTCTACTGAATTGAATATTCAGTCTATCGCAGTATCTGAAAGTTCATGACGATATCAAAGGATCTTATCAGATTCTGTCGGCCTTTGATTGTCTTGATCTGTCCTAATGATGTGGATCAGATGATGAGATCTAAACGATTAACTACAATTAGAATCTGCTGGGCTGTAGGCGAATAAAATACACCCCGGGTCCACAAATAGCCGGTAGTTGATGGTAAGTTCTAATAAATTGGATATCCAGTCTATCACAGTGTCTGAAAGTTCAGTCGGCCTTTGATTGTCTTGATTTGTCCTAATGATGTGGATCAGATGATGAGAATCACTGGTTGATCAAAAACTACGATATAAGAAGCTTTCAGAAAGCAATCAGAGAAAGTAATAAAGTTTTCATTGAGAATAAATCAATCTAGGATTAAATCTTTTTCGGTTCATTGAGTTCTTTGTATTATAGTATTATAGTGTATCAGATGTTTATATCCGTAGACTAATAACAGCTTCAAACATATTAAATAATTATACGACTTGGTTTCGATTGGCGAATTTTTCTTGATGAAATTCGAAATGTACTATTACTTCTTCCTGGTACAAGGGCCAAAAAATATTTATTATGTTCAGCTAAGAGTTTTACTCACATTCATATTGTCCTCGAATAAGGAAGGGGTAAATTTTGAAGATTAATGTGATTATGCCAGAAACATTGTTCCCTTAGGAATCGATTGATATATTTTTCTTGGATACAATCAGTACTGCACCTGTAATAGCTGCTTCAAATTTGAGTAAAACCTCAGTTAAGTATGATAAAAGGTTTGTGGCATCGCATGACTCAGGAACATATTGTGTTGGTGACACTATAACCACTAACAAAATTTGTGACGTATCCTTTGATCAACCTTTATTGACGTTTCGTCGATTTCCTCATCTTTGCCAGTGACATCTGACTTCGATTTGGTTAATAAATAAGACATATTTATTGGTTTAGTTTATTTATTTTGTAAAACCGTTTGATAAACAGAAGATATTATCAGAGAAAAAATTCGGTTGCGGATCGCCTTCATATTGATCTACTTGTTAATAACCATTTCTCGACACATTCAGTGTAAAGTTTCACTGACAAGCTTCATAATATAATTAGCAGAGAGAAAAAACCTTCAACAGCGACATCAGCTTACACTTTATAAATGTCCAACTGTTTTAAGTGATTTTTCAGTACACTTATACCCTTAGTCCATTATCATATCCGAACAATAACCCAATTTTCGATTTTAAGTGAATTAAGTTAATCTTAGTCTGTCGAGAGAGAAGGAATTCGGATATCAATCCATCACCAGGACAGTTGGTTAGGAAATTGAGATTGATGCTCTAATATTTTGATGTATGACTATACTTAGTAAACTCCTACTTGTTAATCTTAAGAAGCTTTTAAAGATGGGTTTCCTTGTTTATGGTCAAATTAAGTCAACTATTTGCTTAATTAGTGTTTGCAGTGAATTATCATGTATTGTTAATCATATCATTATGTTCTTATTGCATATACTAAAGAGTTTTAACCAATCATAAATGTCCATGTATGTACAGTCTGGATAAACAAAAGAAGACTTTTTAACCTTTCTTGATCTGTCATTAATAGGAATTCTGGTGGTTATTCTCTTCTAATTTTGCTAATTAATAAATTTATCATGGACATGTGAGACAAAATGGTATTTTTCCAAGTCATTAGAACATCTCTACCTTCTATTCATATAAGTATTAGTATTCATGAAAAAAAGGGAACCCATCTTTAAAAACACTTCAGAGAATGGTTAATGAAGGTTCATATTTAGAGAGTATTTGCATCGAGGTTGAACTGGACCAGGTAAATAAAGTGTGCAATGCGCGATTGATACAGTATTAGTATATGGAAGATACGAATACGATTACGATACAGGCATAATTTGTTTCTTCAATCCCGCACCGTACGTCTAACCGACAACCATACCTCGTCTATTGACTTATTCTATTTTCTATTGTAGTAGACAACGTACAACAAACCTTGTCTATTACAAACTTTACTATTTATTCTCGTACGTCATTTCCTGTTCTGTAAGATTGAAATGGCAACTTTCTCAGACTTGGAAGGTTTTAAATATTTTCGGTTATATAATTATATTAAACGTTACCTTTAAAAATTAGTTATATTTTTATGAAAGGCAATCATTCTTAAACTTTCAGCAGCATTTTTTTGAATGTTATGCTGAAATTGACATAATAATAATCGGTAAAATTTCATTAATAAACAACAATACGAAGCCAAAAAAATGTTGACCTTGACTCAAGATTTATCCATAATTATAAGGTTTTTAGATGTTTTCTTTTAAAACGGGTAGTTCGTTTCAGACAGGTTATTTACCTCGTTTTAAAGTCACTATATTACAGAGTTATTCATCTTCACAATGTCAAGCTATTACGAACTTCGTTCTTCGTTCACATTGTGAAGATGTAATTATAACAGTAAAAAACGGGTGTCTTGGTGGATTTCCAATATAATATTGAAACAAACAGACCTTTATAAAGTTTCTTCGTCGTATCAAATTTCAGACGTTCACCTCGTTTGCTTCACTTTCACTATGGCTTTGGTAGCCCTCTAGCGTTCCCCAGGTATAGCATCTTTCCTTGTTCAAGATGTGGCACCATTTCATAACGAACACTACAGTACCAGACTGATGTGACTGATTGTTTCAACTGCTATGCAAATAAATCAATGTGCGATTTAGATATTAACTAAATTATATTATTGTATGTATATTACATATTATGCAGAGTGTAGGACTAACTGTCCAATTAAGGAACTTTCATATATGCATTTAATTTACTGAACATAGCACTAATAGTTTAATACTACACACTCCATGCATGATAAATGTTAATTGTTGATTCAAAATCAGTAAAGGACACCTTCTTTTTCTAAAGAAGCTAAAACTGAACAAAATAGCAAGTAGTGAACACCGTGTTTTATTATACAATTGCTTGCATAAGGGTTTCCAATTAATAGAAATAAGACTCGACGACGACTGGTGAATAAAATACAAAATACAACTGACTAATTGTTACGACTTCGAGGCATGGTTTAACTCCTGAGTTTGATTCATAGTCGCTTTAATCTTCGAGATGATTTTTGTCATCCTTGTCATCCTACTGACTATAATATAAAATGTATGTGTCAGAAAAAGTCACCCACACATTCTGTTGACATTTGCTGTTATCTGTAAACGACAATATTCTCAATTGTTTTAACTATCTGAGATTCGATAATCACCGTTGTCGAGGGTAGGTATTTAGAAATTTGACTTTAGGGAAGTGAGGGTTTGATTTGAAAAATACTTCATGTAGTATCAATTGGATGATGATGTTTAAATCGTTATCGCAAATGATTTGTATGTCCGACAAGAACAGCAGTCGCGATTTCTTAGCCCCTTGGAATACTCTAACAGGGTTCAAACAAAGCAAACTAACTGCCGAGTTGACACACCAAAAACTGAAATTAACGTTATTGGCTATGTCCAACCTATGAAATAGATAATGAGTTGACAAACCCACATACCAACGTCATTAGCAATGTGGAATCTCAAAGACATATTATGAGTTGTTAAACCCTAATATCAAATAAACATTATAGACTGATAGTGGTATAAGGTGTTTCATCTCAATATCAATTACTGGAATTAGAATGTGGGTGTATTGTCGGTAATGAAAATTAGTTGTATTGAACGTGATCTCTTTGATCATAGATCAATATTAAGAGCCAATGGTCAAAGTTGACTTGTAAGTTAGTACATTATCCCAATCATCAACACCGAGGGCTCATCAACAGGACACACTGCTATTGATAAAGATACATTTAATTCGATTAGGGAAAGGCATGGTGTCTAAAATAATAATAATGACCACTAATGGAAAGAAAATTAACTTCTTGAAATTTCCTCCAGTAATGGTTCTAATAAGATGACCTACTTGAAAATTGTCTTCGTTTTTGTGCCATTAATCTCGGCTGAAATCATCAAAATGGTTGAAATCGATCGAGCAATTTGTCGTTATCTCAATTCCGTTGTGGTAATATGTTTAAATAGCTATTCCAATTTCGTATCCTTGTGTTTTTTTTAAAGAAATGAAAGTAAATTGAGCTTTATGTCTTACTGTTCCGTAACTTGTTAAAATGATGAAATGAAAAAGGTGTTTTTTGTTCTATTGTTCTGTAGCTTGTTGGCTTTTTGACGTAAAGTAGAGTTTTATATCCTACTGTTTTGTACCTTATTGGACTAATGAAATAGAGTTTATATCCTACTGTTCTGTACCTTATTGGACTAATGAAATAGAGTTTATATCCTACTGTTCTGTACCTTATTGGACTAATGAAATGAAATAGAGTTTTATATCCTACTGTTCTGTATCTTATTGGACTAATGAAATAGAGTTTTATATCCTACTGTTCTGTATCTTATTGGACTAATGAAATGAAATAGAGATTTATATCCTACTGTTTTGTACCTTATTGGACTAATGAAATGAAACGATCACTTTCCACTTTATTAACAATTACTTTATTCGTATTGTCAGTGAACATAATTATACACAAGAAATTATGAAATTACTCAATACAATTTACTTACACTTTCACGTATGCTTATAAATAATTCATAATTTCAATAATATTGACAATAAGGAACTATTTTTTGTAAAAATAACAAACTAACTCTGAACAATACACAATACACTCTCAGTTATTTTATCATCGGTATTAAAATTCATTTTATCATTCTACTCAATAATTGTCCACGTGAGAATTAAGAAATATAATTTTTACAGACGGAGCTCCTATAGCATATATAGTTCATGCTATTTCTGATAAAAGACTAGCTAACATGACTGGTTAATTTAACACAGATTAGTGCCTACATCATTATACATTTAGTTTACCAATGCGTGAATTTCAAGTGAACGTTTGAATTATTGAAATAAAACGTCACGCCGTTATCGTACTGGTCAAATGAAATGGGTTTTATTTCCTCTTGTTCGGAACCTTGCAGACTAACTAACAATGCATTTTACAACCCACTTTTTTGTATCTTGCTGGACTTCTAGACTGAAATGTATGTAGTATGTAGAAATGTATGTACTTTCTAAGCCAGATGGTAAAGAATGATACAATGTAAGGCCTAAGTTCATTTTATTTTACCAACAAGGTACAGAACAGAAGAGTAGGACATACGACTTCGTGTTATTTCATTAGTCCAATAAGAGACAGAACAGTAGGACATAAAACTCCATTTCATTTCATTAGTCCAATAAGAGACAGAACAGTAGGACATAAAACTCTATTTCATTTCATTAGTCAAATAAGGTACAAAACGGTACGATATAAAACTCTATTTCATTAGTCCAATAAGGTACAGAACAGTAGGACATACGACAAAACAGTAGGACATTACGACTTCATGTCATTAGTCCAATAAGATACAGAACAGAAGGGTATAAAACTTCATTACATTTCATTAGTCCAATAAGATACAGAACAGAAGGATATAAAACTTCATTACATTTCATTAGTCCAATAAGATACAGAACAGAAGGATATAAAACTTCATTACATTTCATTAGTCCAATAAGATACAGAACAGAAGGGTATAAAACTTCATTACATTTCATTAGTCCAATAAGATACAGAACAGAAGGGTATAAAACTCCATTTCATTAGCTCAATAAGATACAGAACAGAAGGGTATAAAACTTCATTACATTTCATTAGTCCAATAAGATACAGAACAGAAGGGTATAAAACTTCATTACATTTCATTAGTCCAATAAGATACAGAACAGAAGGGTATAAAACTTCATTACATTTCATTAGTCCAATAAGATACAGAACAGAAGGATATAAAACTTCATTACATTTCATTAGTCCAATAAGATACAGAACAGAAGGGTATAAAACTTCATTACATTTCATTAGTCCAATAAGATACAGAACAGAAGGATATAAAACTTCATTACATTTCATTTTACCAATGAAAAATAGTAAGATGTACCTAACTCCATTTCAATTCATTAACCAAATAAGGTACAGAAAAAAGCCCACTAAAAAACTGGATGTACAACTAATTTC
This sequence comes from Lottia gigantea, assembly GCF_000327385.1. NCBI lineage: Eukaryota > Metazoa > Mollusca > Gastropoda > Lottiidae > Lottia > Lottia gigantea. Next base: position 91,096 of record NW_008707846.1, on the reverse strand, counting down.
ATTAGCTTAATAAGATACAGAACAGCAGTATATAAAACCCTGGTTCATTTAA